>NC_140505.1:188917067-188930370 GCF_964339955.1 Pipistrellus hanaki
GGCCCGGGACTAAGGGGGTCATAGGCCAGGCCCCACGACTCCCCTGGTCATCAGCCCTCCTGGGCACTCCTGTTTAGGGTTCCCTGTGGGGACCCTGATTGAGAAAAGAGCCCAGACAGGCTCCCAGGACAAACCGGGGTCCAGGGGCCCCAGACAATTCCCACCCCGGGTGCGCTGAAGTGAACCCCGTCTCGGAGAAGCGGGGTTCAGGGAGGGCGCCCGGAGCAGCACTGGCCTGTGGGTGCCGCGGGCTGTCGGGGCCAATTATTCCGACGCGGCTCCGGGGCTGGGCGTCGGACTCTGGCCAGGCGGTCAGGGCGTGATTCCCATCGGGCTCCTGCCAGGCTGCGGGCTGGATCCCCAGGGGGAGCGTGCAGGAGGCAGCCGGTCCATGGTGCTTTCTCATCGTCCATGTTTCTCTCCCTCTCCCTTCCTCTCTGACATCAATAAAAAGCAGCCAGCGAGGTGGGCGTGGAGGGCACCGCTGCTGCTCGGGGAGGGTCCCCCCCACCTGCCACGGCCGCCGGGTGACCGCGGGGCCAGAGCCGCCGGGGGACTGGGGGGGCAGAGCCGCCGGGTGACTGGGGGGCCAGAGCCGCCGGGTGACCGCGGGGCCACAGCCGCCGGGTGACCGCGGGGCAGAGCCGCCGGGTGACCGCGGGGCCACAGCCGCCGGGTGACCGCGGGGGCACGGCCGCCGGGTGACCGCGGGGCCAGAGCCGCCGGGTGACCGCGGGGCCAGAGCCGCCGGGTGACCGCGGGGCCACAGCCGCCGGGTGACCGCGGGGCCAGAGCCGCCGGGTGACCGCGGGGGCCACAGCCGCCGGGTGACCGCGGGGCCACGGCCGCCGGGTGACCGCGGGGGCACGGCCGCCGGGTGACCGCGGGGCAGAGCCGCCGGGTGACCGCGGGGCCACAGCCGCCGGGTGACCGCGGGGCCAGAGCCGCCGGGTGACCGCGGGGGCCACAGCCGCCGGGTGACCGCGGGGGCCACAGCCGCCGGTGACCGCGGGGCCAGAGCCGGTGCAGGCCCCGAGTGCAGGGCGGCTGCCCCTAGCGAACCTTCCCGGCGGCTCTGGCTCCAGCCGGCGGTGCCCCTGCCCCCCAGTGCGCCCCCAAGCCCCCCCGCCCACCAGGGCGCTGGACACGCCTGGGAGAGCGGGGACGGGAGGCCCAGGAGCCACGGCCAGAGGCAGAGGCCCCGATCTGAGCGCTGCATGTGGGGCTGTGTGTGGGGCTGAGTGTGGGGCTGCGTGTGGGGCTGCGGTGTGGGGTTGAGTGTGGGGCTGTGTGTGGGGCTGTGTGTGGGGCTGTGTGTGGGGCTGTGTGTGGGGCTGAGTGTGGGGCTGTGTGTGGGGCTGTGTGTGGGGCTGTGTGTGGGGCTGTGTGTGGGGCTGTGTGTGGGGCTGAGTGTGGGGCTGTGTGCGGGGCTGTGTGTGGGGCTGAGTGTGGGGCTGTGTGTGGGGCTGTGTGTGGGGCTGAGTGTGGGGCTGTGTGTGGGGCTGTGTGTGGGGCTGTGTGTGGGGCTGAGTGTGGGGCTGTGTGTGGGGCTGAGTGTGGGGCTGTGTGTGGGGCTGTGTGTGGGGCTGTGTGTGGGGCTGTGTGTGGGGCTGTGTGTGGGGCTGAGTGTGGGGCTGTGTGTGGGGCTGTGTGTGGGGCTGAGTGTGGGGCTGTGTGTGGGGCTTGGCGTGCCGGAGGCCGCAGCACACGGAGCGAGTGGCCCGGTTTCCTCCATGGGCCTGGGCGACAGGAAACGGCCGGCGTGGGGGGTGAGCTCTGTGCTGACAGGCGGGGTGGGGGGCGGGGAGGGGGGTGGGGCTGGCGGGATCGGGATCCGCCACCTGCCTGTCCGCGGGCGGCGGTGCCCCCTCCCCCGGACGTTCCGGGCTCCGTGTGCCCCGGGGGGGGTCCGGGCCGCGGGCCAGGTGCAGTGACGGGCGAAGGGCGCCGGCCCGCGCTGGCCCTGCTCACGGGACGCCGCGGCTGCAGCCATCGCGGAGGCTTCCAGCACGCGCCCGTGCGGCTCCTGTAGCCGAAGCTGCAGCCGCCGGACACGGGCTCCCCAAACGGGAGGGCGATGGCCACAGCTCCCTGCTTCCCCGACACCGCACGGCCTGAGGGTCGCTGGCCCGCCCCACGGCCTGCCCCCGCCGGCACGCTCACCCATCCTCCCCGGGAGCACACCCCTCCCCCCCCCCCAGCACATTCACCCTGGAACAGCACGGCCTTCCCAGCCCTTCCCTGTGGGTGATCACTGCCCGGTCCCCCCACGGGGCTGCGGGAGCCAGGCCCTCCCAGGCGCCGGGGCCTCCCCCCCTCTCCTCAGACGGGCACCCAGCTTCCCCGCCCCCGCGGGAGTGAGGCCCAGGCCCACTGCGGCCAGAGCCGCCGGCCCGCCCTGCGGGCTCCGGGCAGCTCCCGCCCCCGGGCGGGGACATCGGAGGGAACTGGGCACCGTGGGAGCCTGGGAAGCGACCCCGCACGACGGGGTGGAGGGCAGCCGGGGGGGGGGGGCAGAGGGCACGGTGACCGGCTGGGCGGGGACGGCGAGGACCTCAGGCCCGTGGGGGGGGCAGTCACGGGCGGGTCACACGCCTGAGAGCAGTGGCCGTGAAGGAACAACCCCCCCCCCCCCCCCGTCCACGTCTGCTGCTCAGAGCCAGGCCCTCGCCACCAGCCGGCTCAGCCAGCCGGGACGCCTGGGGGTGGGGGTGGCCCGTGTCCACGGGGAGGGAGGGCACCGGCAGGCAGAGCCACAGCCGTGGGGACCGGCTGGGCATCTCGACGTGAAAACCAGCAGCGCGTTTCCTCGCCGGCCAGGAACCCACAAGATAAAACAGCCAGAAACGCCGCCCCACCCAGCTCTCCCGGAGGCCCCACGCTCCGGTGACCGTGGCCAGCGGGCATCGGTGCCGGCTCAGCGCCAGCACGGCCCCGCCAGGAGCGGCGGGCGGGCCAGGCGGCAGCTGGGAGTGAAGCCGTTCTAAGCCCTTCCCTGCGTGGCGATCGCTGCTCCCCGTGTCCCCCCCCATCTCCCCCCGCGTGGAGCTCCCTGGGGGGGTCTCACCCAGCACCGGGCTTGGTGCAGTCACATGGCCCTCAGCACAGGCTCCTTTCCCAAGGACCGTCTCAGCCGGCACACTTTGTGCAATCTCAGGGCACACGTGTCCCGGACGGGCGGGAAGGGCGTGGGGCCGGCGGGAACACGTGGCCGCCTACCTTGTTGTAATACTGCACCTGCACCACGTGCCACTGCCCGTCACTCACGCCCCCCGGCACCTGCGGGGCCACTGTGGTCGTGGTCTCACCTGGGGGAGGTGGGGGAGAGAGAAAAACAGTCAGCGGCCCCGGAGGCTGAAGCCCCCCGAGGGTCTGGAGCCAGGATCTGTCCTGACGACCAGGACGCAGGGTCTCAGCTTGTGCCTGCCTCCCGCCCACACGCCACCCCGCAGGGAGCCCGTTTGGAGTCCCTCTCCGGAGTTCCCACAGAAATAACGCCGCCGCGGCCGCGGGCCTGGCTCACGGCGGACGGACGGACAGACGGAGCGGCCGGCTCCCGGCCTACCTGCCGAGAAGGTGAGCTGCACCTGCTCGCCCACCACCTCCAGCGCCAGGAAGTCGTGCTTCTCGTTGAAGCGGCCGTTGTACAGCAGCAGCCCGTCCGGCTCCCGCGTGGCAAACCTGCGGGCCAGGGGGCGGGTCACCGGGGGCGGGAGGGGCATGTCCTGGGGGAACCACGTCCCGCGGGGGCAGGGGGCAGGGGACCACGTCCTGCGGGGGGAGGGGAGACACACTCACGCGAGCGAGAGGCTGAAGTGGAAGCGCTGGCGCAGGCCGCGGAAGGTGACGAAGGAGCGGGGCGGGAAGCTGCGGGCGGGCACCTCGCAGTAGGGCCTCTCGAAGCCGCCGGGCGGGCACACGCAGTGGAAGCCGCCGATGAGCAGGTTCACGCAGGTGCCGCCGTTCTTGCACACGCCGAGGGCGCAGCGGCCCGCGCGGGCGTTCACCTCGCAGTGCTCGCCTGGGGCGGACGGGCGGACAGTCACACGGCCGCCGGGAGGGAGACACGGCCCCCCCGGGCCCCAAGACACGGCCCCCCCGGGCCCCGGAGACACGGCCCCCCCGGGCCCCGGAGACACGGCCCAGCCCTGGGCCCGGAGACACGGCCCAGCCGGGGCGTCAGGATGGGGCCGGGGTTCCCGTGACCCCGGGTGTGGAGGGAGCTGAGGCCCCGCACGCGGCCGCAGGGAGATGAGCACGAACCGTCGCAGCATCGACCGCCCTGAGCACCAGAGAACGGCCGAGAGGACCAGCGCCCAGAGGGCCCTGTCCCCTCCCCCACGCATGCCCGCGGCAACAGGGGCGCCGGAGGGCCTCGCCGGCCGGGGCCTGCCGGCCAGCATCACATGGGCCTGGGCCCTCCCACCGCCCATCGGGCCACCGGGCCGCCTACTGAATCCCAACTCTTTCCAATGTATTTGTATTGGTTTCAGAGAAGAGGGGAGGGGAGGGGAGGGGAGAGAGGGAGAGAGGGAGAGAGAGAGAGAGGGAGGAACATCAATGATGAGAATCACTGATCGGCTGTCTCCTGCATGGCCCCCACTGAGGACCGAGCCCACAACCCAGGCCTCTGCCTGATGGGGAACTGAACTGTGACCTCCCGGTTCATAGGTCGATGTTCAACCCCTGAGCCACACTGGCCGGGCCCAATTCGTCTCCATCACGTCTGTTTCTCCCGCCACCCAGGGCAGGCACCGCGGGACTAGTCCTCCCTGGAGCCTGGTCCCTCAGGGAAGGAGGTTCCAGAAGCTTCCCCAAGATGCCGCCTCAGCCCCAGGCCTGCTGGACCCAGAGCGCCCAGGACCTGGTCAGCTGTGAGGGTCCAAGTGCTCGCCCACGGGAGGGGACAGCCGGCACCACGGCTCTGAGCTGGCCGCCCAGGCCGCTGGCAGCGTATGCCAGGCGGCCCTGCTCTGCTCTCCGACGGGCGGACGGCCCCACCCACACGGGGGCCATCGCCAGCCCCTGGCCACCCTGCCCTCTGCCAGAAGCTTCCGACAACAGGAAACTCACCAGCTAACACCCTGGCCAGTGATTTTTAAATGAGTGCCTTTCAAAACAAAGCATTCCACCCACACGTTAAAAAACAAGCAGAAGCACTGTGCGCGCGCGGGGCCTGAGAGGGCTCTGCACCCGCAGGAGCGTGGGGCGCGCTGGGTGCTCCGGGCGCAGCCAGCACCTGCCCGCCTGGCTCAGGCTGGGGCCCAGAGGCCTTCCTGTGAGCACCGCCGTCCTCTCTCCGATGGCCGCGCAGTCCTCCCCGAGAGCCCACCCCACTGAAGTCAGCGGCGCACTGCTGACAGTTCTCTTTTATTGCAAACGAGGGACTCAGCCCAGCCTGCACCCTCTCCACTCCGGGACCCTCAGAGGACCCTCAGAGAATGTCCAACTGCCAGTGTAGGCAGCAGATGGGGCTCACACCGGCAGTTAGACACCCCTTTCACAATCTAGGACCACTGATTCCTAACCGCTCACCTGCCTGCTGTCTGATCGCCCCTAACCACTCTGCCTGCCGGCCTGATCGCCCCCAACTACGCCACCCTCCATGCCTGATCACCCCTAACTGCCCCCTCCCCGCCAGCCTGATTGCCCCCAACTTCCCCCCCTGCCAGCCTGCTCACCCCAACTGCCCCCCATGCCAGCCTTATCACTCCTTACTGCCCCCCCTGCCATCCTGCTTGCCCCCAACTGCCCCCTCTCCTGGCCTGATTGCTCCTAACCACCTCTGCCTCGGCCCCACCACGTGGCTTCGTCTGGAAGGACGGCCGGAAGGTCTCCCGGTCTAATTAGCATATTACCCTTTTATTCGTACAGATTACTGTTCACCATCATCCTGGTGAGCTCCAGGCAAGCCGCCCTCAGAACATTCCTGAAGGGCTGAACCAAAGGACACGTTTCCAGGTTGGCATTCCCCAGCTCTGCCCCCGAGATGCCCACACTCACACGCCTCACCCACACCGTGGCCAACCCGCGGGCACGCTGCACGGCAACCACCGGGTCCCACAGGCGTGTGCGCGCAGGCGTTCCCGTGAGGCTCCATCTCCCTGGCAGCCCGTCTCCACGCCTGTGAGCTGCCCCGGCTCCTGTGCCCGTGGTTCTGACGGTCACACGTGTTCCACCTCCACCTGCACTCACCCTCCACCCACTCCCGGTCTCACACGTGTACTCATACACACGCAAACACTCCCCACACACTCCCGGTCTCACACGTGTTCCATCTCCACCTGCACTCACCCTCCACCCACTCCCGGTCTCACACGTGTACTCATACACACGCAAACACTCCCCACACACTCCCGGTCTCACACGTGTTCCATCTCCAGCTGCACTCACCCTCCACCCACTCCCGGTCTCACACGTGTGCTCGTACACATGCAAACACTCCCCACACACTCCCGGTCTCACACGTGTGCTCGTACACACACAAACACTCCCACACACGCCCCCTCACACCTGCGCACACGCCCGGCCGGCGCTCCGGCCTCCCCCTGGGAGCCCACGGCCTCACGTTCTCGGCATCAGCGCCGAACGCCCAGCTTGGGGCCGCCTGTCCTGGCACCTCGAGCCCTGCGCTCGCGGCCGTGCAGCACCGTGACGCTCAGGAGTGTTTGCTCCCACGTCGGGGCCGAGGGCAGGTTCTGGAATAACCGAGCCACCGAGAAAGGGCGGGCGGGGTGTTCCCCCGACGGAGACGGCAAACAGAGGGAGAAAGCACTGCCCTTCCCGCCCCGCCCGAACCCTCCCCCGGGCTCCCGGGGGACCGCGCAGCCCACGCCGGGCGCTCCCGGCTCTGCCGTGGCCGTGGCCGTGGCCGGGAGGCCGGAATCACTCTCTTCACCCACCCCGGAGCCGGCTCCCGCGGCCTCCACCACGTCCTTTACCTGAGGGGCCACCGGCTCTGCTTCCAAACACAGTTCCCGGGCCGCGGGGGGCCTCGCTCCCCAGGCCGCCCTGTGACCGGAGGGGGCTGACGGCGGGGGGGGGGGGGGATCCTGGCACAGCCACGCAGGGCCCTGCTCCCTCGCCGGCAGGTCCCCCGCTGCCTCTACTGCCCGGTGCGAGGGCCCAGCGCCCGCAGACCCTGCCCCTCAGGCCAGCGCACGCATCACGTGACTCCGGGACCTGGCCCGTTTCAGCCACGAAGGCATTGCTCTGCATCTCTGGCCTCGGCGGTGTGTGCTGGCCGCTGTTCCCAGAGGGAATTGGCCCTAAGCCACAGAAGCCAATTCCCTCTCCGTCTGCAGCCAGAGCCCAGCGCCCAGGAGGGGGCAGGCCCGGCTCCAGGGCGGTCCTTCCTGCCCCTCCGGGGGGGGGGGGTCACCAGCTCTCCTGGCTCGTGGCTGCACCACGGCTGGGCCCCCACACCGATCCGGACCCGCCCTCCCCGCCCCGGAGGTCACCGATCACCGGACTGCAGGATGATTCCGTCCGGAGAGGCTGAATGAATCCCGTCTGGGAAGACCCTCCTTCCAGAAGAGGTCACGTCTGGGGTTCTGCACACACATTTGGGGAGACATCGCCCAACCCACCACTGCAGCCCGCGGTGTTCGTCACGGAAGTAAATCAAGGGACACGGTGGCGTCTGCACACTCCGTGACCGGAGGCCGAGCAGCACCGGAGCCTGCGGGGGGGCGGGGGGGCTGCCCACCGGATCCGGGGTCCCCCGGGCTCTGGGCTCTCCGCCCCGGGGAGGCTCTGCCCCACCCTGTCCGCTGGGCCAGGCCTGGGCCCCCGTCCCCTCACCCACCACTCTCCCCTCGTCTCCTCTGCGGCTCAGGCCTCAAACCTGATCTCCCTCCCCACGCCTGCTCCCCGGGGGCCCCGCCTGGGGGAGGGCCACGCCCGTCCAGGGTGGAAGCCAGGAGAGCCGAGGGCCCACCCACTGCCCTTCCCCTCCCCCCCATGCCACCCCAGAGCCCAGGTCACCCCCTGCCCCTGGGTTACCCGCTCTGTGGCACCACCACAGCACCCCGCCTCAGGGGCCCTGCACCCCCGCCAGCTTCCCCCCACCTTCCACACCCACCGGCCGCCGGGACCCTGGGAGAGCTGGACAGGAAGCTGCCCGGCCACGCCCTGGCTCAGCCCTGGCCCTCCGCCTCCTGCCAGCCGTCCACACGCGCCCACTTTGCACGCGGCCCCACGGTCAGCCGGCCGTCGGGACCCACAGGTCACCGGCCCCGCTCAGTGGGTCACCACCCCCCAGGACAGCCGGGGACCCCCTCCCGGGCCGGCCTGGCACCCGGGGCTTCGCCCACCAGCCTCCCGGGTCCCGGTGCCCCGACAGACTCTGATGAGCTCAGAACCGCCCTCTACGGAGTGCCAGCCCAGCCCGCCCCAGGGCCGCGCAGCGGGCAGTGTCCGGGCATCTCCCAGGCTCGGGGGCGGGCAGGCTGCCAGGGCCCGGCCCGGACACAGCGAGGAGCACACAGCGAGCGCCCGAGGCACGCCCCGCCGCCCGGCACCCAGCAGCCCCCGCCGGCGCCCGGGCGATGAGGTCACGGCCAGGACCCCCATTCCAAGCCCGTGACTCGCGGGCAGCGTGCTCGCGGGACACAAAGCGGGCGCTTGATGCCGAGGGTGGGAATGTGCTGAGGCAACGGGCGAGGAATTCCGCAGCCGAGCACGCCCTTTCCGGACAGGCTGCCGAGGACTGCCTCCGGCTCCAGGTGAGCGCGTCGGCCCAGGCCGGCCTCCCCTCTGGTTCCAGAACCTTCCTTCGGGACTCCTGCAGAGTCCACGCTCTGCCCACCCCACTTTGTCTGAACTGTACCCTGACCCCCACGGAGTCCCTCAGGGTGGTTATGCTGAGCGAGCAGGTCTAAGGCGGCACTGGGGGCGGGGGAGGGGGGGGCGCGCTGATACGTAATGGGCGCCCACTACCCCTCCTCCTCCTCCCCCCTCTCACCCCACCGCCTCACCCACCCCCACCGCCCTCCCCCCCCGCCTCCCCCCCCGCCCTCCCCCCCGCCCTCCCCCCCTCCCCCCGCCCCCCCACCGCCCTCCCCCCTCCCCCCGCCCCCCCCACCGCCCTCCCCCCCTCCCCCCGCCCCCCCCACCGCCCTCCCCCCCTCCCCCCGCCCCCCCCACCGCCCTCCCCCCTCCCCCCGCCCCCCCACCGCCCTCCCCCCCTCCCCCCGCCTCCCCCACCGCCCTCCCCCCCACCGCCCTCCCCACCGCCCTCCCCACCGCCCTCCCACCGCCCTCCCCCCCTCCCCCCGCCCCCCCCACCGCCCTCCCCACCGCCCTCCCACCGCCCTCCCCCCCTCCCCCCGCCCCCCCCACCGCCCTCCCCCCCTCCCCCCGCCTCCCCCCCCGCCCTCCCCCCCACCGCCCTCCCCACCGCCCCCCCCACCGCCCCCCCCACCGCCCTCCCACCGCCCTCCCTCCCTCCCCCGCCCCCCCCACCGCCTCCCCCCCACCACCCCCCCACCGCCCTCCCCCCCCGCCTCTCCCCCGCCCTCCCTCCCTCCCCCCTCCCTCCCTCCCCCCTCCCTCCCCCCCACCACCCTCCCCCCCCGCCTCCCCCCACCGCCCTCCCCCCACCGCCCCCCCCGCCTCCCCCCCGCCCTCCCTCCCTCCCCCCGCCCTCCCCCCCACCACCCTCCCCCCCCGCCTCCCCCCACCGCCCCCCCCACCGCCTCCCCCCACCGCCCTCCCCCCCTCCCCACCGCCCCCCCCACCGCCCTCCCCCCCGCCTCCCCCCCGCCCTCCCTCCCTCCCCCCGCCCTCCCCCCACCGCCTCCCCCCTCGCCCTCCCCCCACCGCCCTCCCCCCCGCCTCCCCCACCGCCCCCCCCACCGCCCTCCCCCCACCGCCCCCCCCACCGCCCTCCCCCCACCGCCCCCCCCACCGCCCTCCCCCCACCGCCCCCCCCACCGCCCTCCCCCCACCGCCCCCCCCACCGCCCTCCCCCCACCGCCACCCCCACCGCCACCCCCACCGCCCTCACCCCACCACCATCTCAGCACGGCAGGTCCAAGGAAGCTGGAACGAGCTGGGATACGGGAGTTTGTTATTATTTTTCCTTTTTTTTGACTTCAGAGAGGAAGGGAGGGAAAGATAGAAACATCGGTGATGAGAGAGGATCATGCACAGCCGCCTCCTGCACACCCCCCTCTGGGGATGGAGCCTGCAGCCGGGCCTGTGCCCTGACCGGGGATTGAACCCTGATCTCCTGGGTCGCAGTCGACGCTCAGCACGGAGCCCGCAGGGCTAGTGTGTCGCCCTCAGTGTCACCGGCCGCAGGTAAACCGTCATATCGAGCACCGTGGCCACAGCTGTCGTGCGGCGCCCAGAGACGCTGGTTCACGGAAACACGTCCTCGGAGGTGCTGCTGCCAGGGGTCAGCGCCATCTCTTCTGGGAACACGCGTGGGCTTCCCACGTCCCAGCATCCTGCCTGGAGGCCAGAGCGTGCCGGGAGCCACGCTCCCCTGGAGGAAAACCCCTGCAGCCCCTGCCCCCCGCCCGTGACGTCAGGCCCCCCCGCCCGCGACCGCAGCCCCCCCAACCGTGACGCCAGGCCCCCCCGCCCGTGCAGACCCCCCCGCCCGTGACGCCAGGCCCCCCCGCCCGTGACCGCAGCCCCCCCAACCGTGACCGCAGGCCCCCCCCCACCCGTGACGGCAGCGGGCCCCCCCCCCCGGCCGTGGCACCCGGCCTCTCCTCTCCCCGCGGCGCCCGGCTCTCCCCGGTGCCCGGCCTCTCCCGGGGGCGAAGCCTAGACGGGGTCCTCGCCGAGGGAAGACCGGCCCGCAGTGCCCAGCGGCTCCCGGCCGGCTCCCCAGCAGGGCGGGCGCGAGGCGGCGGGAGGACGGGACACGCAGGGCCCGGAGCCGCTGAGCACTGACAGCGAGCGGCTCCCGTGCCCTCTCACCCCCCCGAGGCCTCAGCGCCCTTCCACCCGCCCCCGCACCACAGCCGGGACAGAGGGTCCGAGCCGCTCCGCCGGCCTCGCAGGCCTCTGCGTCCTGCCCTGGAAGAGGCGTCCCCGAGAGGGCTGCCCAGGCCACGCTCCGGGCTCCGGGCTTCACCGCGAGCCCGGAGCCCCACCCCTTCCCCTCTCCCCTCCCACCCTCCCCTCCCAGGCCCTCACACCTCTCCTCTCCCACGGTTTGACTTTCTCACCTCCTGGTGAGGGGCCTGCCCGGAGCCTCCTCCACCGCCCAGCTCCCCCCCACCCCCCCGCACCGCCCAGCCCCCCCCGCACCGCCCAGCCCCCCCCGCACCGCCCAGCCCCCCCCCGCACCGCCCAGCCCCCCCCCGCACCGCCCAGCCCCCCCCCGCACCGCCCAGCCCACCCCCCGCACCGCCCAGCCCCCCCCCGCACCGCCCAGCCCCCCCCTGCACTGCCCAGCTCCCCCCCACCCCCCCGCACCGCCCACCCCCCCCCGCACCGCCCAGCCCCCCCCGCACCGCCCAGCCCCCCCCCGCACCGCCCAGCCCCCCCCCGCACCGCCCAGCCCCCCCCCGCACCGCCCAGCCCCCCCCGCACCGCCCAGCCACCCCCCCGCACCGCCCAGCCCCCCCCCGCACCGCCCAGCCCCCCCCCGCACCGCCCAGCCCCCCCCCGCACCGCCCAGCCCCCCCCGCACCGCCCAGCCCCCCCCCGCACCGCCCAGCCCCCCCCCGCACCGCCCAGCCCCCCCCGCACCGCCCAGCCCCCCCCGCACCGCCCACCCCCCCCCGCACCGCCCAGCCCCCCCCCCGCACCGCCCAGCCCCCCCCTGCACCGCCCAGCCCCCCCCCCGCACCGCCCAGCCCCCCCCCCGCACCGCCCAGCCCCCCCCCCGCACCGCCCAGCCCCCCCCCGCACCGCCCAGCCCCCCCCCGCACCGCCCAGCCCCCCCCGCACCGCCCAGCCCCCCCCCCGCACCGCCCAGCCCCCCCCTGCACCGCCCAGCTCCCCCCCACCCCCCCGCACCGCCCAGCCCCCCCCCGCACCGCCCAGCCCCCCCCTGCAACGCCCAGCCCCTCCCCCAGCCCCCCCCCCCCCCGCACCGCCCACCCCCCCCTGCACCGCCCCGCGGGCTCCTCCTGGGCTGGGCCTTCTCACGGTGACTTCATTCTTGTCTTTGAGCAGATTCCCAGAACCCCAGACACACCCGTTTTAAAAATAAAAATGGAAAATGCATCCCAGCAGGGAAGAGAGAAGTTCCGTGAATCTGCGGTGGCTGTTTGGACAGGAGCCAGCTCCCGGGCCGACCCCGCACCTGGGGAGCGTGCACGGCCTCGGTGCTCACAGCCCGGCCTGCCCAGGCCACCGCCCGGCCCCGGAGCTGCCCCACCCTGCCCCTCCCCCGCCTGGGGGGCAGGAATAGCCCGAAACACCCGCTCTGGGCTCAGCGGGCTCGGCGGGCTCAGCGGGCGGAGAGGCAGCCCGGGCGGAAGGACAGCTGCCAGGAGGCCCGAGGCTCAGGGGCCCCACCTCGCTATCGGTCGGGGAACCGTGCCAACCCTCACACCGCAACGCGTCCCAGACTCAGCCGGATGCACGCTAGCACCCCCATCACCCCCCCGTCACCCCCCATCACCCCCCATCCCCCCCATCACCCCCCCATACCCCCCCCACCACCCCCATCACCCCCATCACCCCCACCACCCCCCCACCACCCCCACCACCCCCCACCACCCCCATCACCCCCACCACCCCCCACCACCCCCATCACCCCCCCCACCACCCCCACCACCCCCACCACCCCCATCACCCCCCATCACCCCCACCACCCCCATCACCCCCCACCACCCCCCACCACCCCCATCACCCCATCAACCCCTTCACCCCCATCACCCCACCACCCCCCATCAACCCCTTCACCCCCCATCACCCCCACCACCCCCCATCACCCCCACAACCCCCACCACCCCCACCACCCCCCACCACCCCCATCACCCCATCAACCCCTTCACCCCCATCACCCCACCACCCCCCATCAACCCCTTCACCCCCCATCACCCCCATCACCCCATCAACCCCTTCACCCCCCATCACCCCCATCACCCCCCATCTCCCCCACCACCCCCACCACCCCCACCACCCCCATCACCCCCACCACCCCCACCACCCCCCACCACCCCCCACCACCCCCACCACCCCCACCACCCCCATCTCCCCCACCACCCCCACCACCCCCACCACCCCCACCACCCCCATCACCCCCACCACCCCCACCACCCCCCACCACCCCCATCACCCCATCACCCCCATCACCAGCAGGAGCAGCCGCCCAGCCTCCAGGTTCAAA
>NC_140505.1:188930470-189120470 GCF_964339955.1 Pipistrellus hanaki
CCGGGGGAGAGTCTTCGGGGGCCTCGGCCACTGAAGCAGGAGACGGGTTCAGGGAAGGCAGGGGTGCGGGCGCCGGCGTCTGGGACTCGAGGGCGCTGCGGCCGCCGAGGGTCCCTGCCTGGGGGCAGACAGCTTCGGGGTTTGACAAATTGGAGGCAGGTGCTCAGCGGGCCCTGCGGGCAGCCTGTGCCCCAAATTAGCTCCGCAGATGAGTGGCTCGGGGCGGCCGGGCGGCTCCTCTGGGCCAGGCCCCAGGCAGAGGGTCCCAGGCCTGACCCCTGAGCGGCCTCCATCCTGCCGCGGCCGCTGGCTTATGGGAAAGCAGGAGCCCCCGGCCCGGGCTTTGTGCAGACTGAGCTGTGTCCCTGAAACTGGAGGTGGCGAGGCCTTGGGGCTGCAGGGATGGGGGTCAGGGACCCCAAAATCCGAGGGAAAAGAGGCACCACAGAACCTGGGCCTCACGGGGAGGGGCTGCGGATGTGCAGACACCATTTCATTTCTTCTCTCAATCCTCACCTGAGGGTGTTTTCCCCTGTTACTTACACAGAGAGGGAGGGAGGGGGGGAGGGCAGGAGGGCGGGCACTGCTCCGAGGCTGACCTGCTCTGTCCTGTCCGAGTGCAGCCCCGGACTCCAACACCCAAGGTAACGGGGCGACCAGGAGCCCCGCTCTGCCCGGCCCGGCCTCCCGCCCCACCGTCGGGGGAGTGACCCTGGTCCCCGGGGCCCGGCCAGACTCCGGCTACAGGACGGGCTGTCACTGCCTGTGGCACAGCCAGCTGCCCGCTGTCCGGGCACAGCTCACACCGCCTCTGACCAGGCCCACCATGTCCCTGCTGCCCGAGTGGGCCATTTGGTCCCGCACCCAGCGCAGCACCCAGCCCAGCACCAGCGCAGCACCCAGCGCAGCACCAGCGCAGCACCAGCGCAGCACCCAGCGCAGCACCCAGCGCAGCACCCAGCGCAGCACCAGCACAGCACCCAGCGCAGCACCAGCACAGCACCCAGCGCAGCACCCAGCGCAGCACCCAGCGCAGCACCAGCGCAGCACCCAGCGCAGCACCAGCACAGCACCCAGCGCAGCACCCAGCGCAGCACCCAGCGGCGGCCCCGTCTCCCAGGGACCAGCCTCCTGCACCTCATAAACCGGGTCCTTCTCAGCCGTGGGCCCCTCACACTGCCCAGGCCTGGCCCAGCCCAGGAGAAGCCCTTTCTCCCGTGTTAACCACTGGAGCCAATGATCCCGTTTCTCACCTCTTTTTCCTTGAAAACCTCCAAGACGCTTAGCAGGCTCCACCAGCCTCCCAGGTGCCGCTGCCTGATCCCGCCCTCCACTCCGGTGGGTCCCCGCCGCCACCGGGCCCCACCTCCCCGTCTGTGTCCCCCCGCCCCGTCTGTGTCCCCCCTCCCTGTCTGTGTCCCCCCTCCCTGTCTGTGTCCCCCCCTCCCCCGTCTGTGTCCCCCCTCCCCGTCTGTGTCCCCACCGCCACCGGGCCCCGCCTTTCCTGTCTGTGACCCCGCCTCCCCGTCTGTGTCCCGCTGCCCCTCCGCTCCTCCCCTTGGGGGTCCGGCCCGGGGCGGGGGATCTGGCTCCGGAGGGGGGGCGGGGTCTGGCCCGGGGGGGCTCCAGCCACGTCCTGCAGACACCGCTCCTCTGCCCGTTTCCGTGCCGCGGTGGCCGGTGAACACAGAGGTCCCCGCCCGCCCTGTGCCCCCCGCGGGCCGGGGGGCCGCACCCTAATCCCCATCAGTCACCGGCCTTCACCCCGTCCTGGCGGGAACGCTCCTCCGGGAAAAAGGAGGAAAATTCGGACCACGTGCAATGACGTCATGGCGTCCAGGAACCCCCCATGAGCAGCTGGGACCGGACGCGGACCCGGGCGGCTGCTCGCTGGCCCGCGTGGGAGGCGGCCGGCGAGGCCACGGCCCGGCAGCTGCAGGGGACACGACGTCTCCAGAAGAAACTCAGGAAGAAACCGCACACCCGTGGGCCTCTCACAGCCCCGCCGCGGGGAGGGGGGCGGGGGGACCGTGCGGGAGCCCCGGGCCCCGAATCAGCGACCCCGGGGCCGCTCCGCCCCAGGGCTGGTGCGATGGTCCCGATCCTGAGCCCACAGCGAGGGTCCGGGCGACCCTGGGTGAAGGGAGGAGAGGGGGCGGGGGAGGGAGGCTGTTCCCGAGGGCCCAGGGCCTCACCGAACGGGATCCACCCCCCTGACTCCGGGTCCTGAGACCCCCCCATGGGTCCCCTCCTGCCGGGCACGGGCCCTGCCAGCCAGCGCCCACCTCCGCCTCTCCCACGCCTTGGCCAGCGACTGTGGACACCTGTCTCCCTCCCAGCACTGCCCCCCGTCCCGGCCCCGGCCCCCCCTCCACCCCCCACCCGTGCAGCTCATCAGAGGGGGCGGCCGGGCCACCCCGGAGCCAGGGCACCTGTCCCCGCCCCCCCCCCCCCCACATACACACACACACACACACACACACACACACACACACAGGATGGCTCGGTCAGGCCATCCGCCGAGGAGAGCCGCGGGAAGGGGTCGGCCTGCCATCTCACTCCGTCAGGGACATTCCTGAGCTCCGCCGGGCCGGCGGCCCTGACCCTGAGACAGCACGGGCGGGCGGCACTGACCGTGAGAGAGCGCGGGCGGGCGGGCCCTGACCGTGAGACAGCCGGGGCGGGCGCGGGGCGGGCGGCGGCGGGCGGCACCGTCAGCTCGGAGGTCCGTCCCTGCTGCGAACTGGAGGAGCAGGGACCCTGCTCCGCGCGTCCCTCCCGCCCGGAGACGGTCGCCCCCACAGCCATTAACCTCCCGCGGCCCCGGACGGATGAGCTGCCGGATGAGCTGCCGGACGGCAGCGGCCTGGCCTCTCCCGCGGGACGTGGCCGGGGTTAAGTGGATGCCACTCCGGGAGAAATGGATCCAGAACGAGGGCCTGCGCGGTGGACGCTGTGATGGGAAACGGACTCGGCCTCGGCCTCGCGGGTAAATCAGCCAATTCCCGCGCAGACGGCGGCTTCCCGCTGGTCGCTCTAAGCCGAACCGGGCCCCCTGCCCCCACGCCCCGCGCCAGCGAGAAGCCGGGGCCCGGAGACCGGGGGCCGCAGGGGGACCTCGGGGTGTCCGTTAGACGCTCTCAGGCAGCCCCACGTAAGAATCTGAATCTGAAAAAACCTTGAAAGAGGAAAGAGTGCATTGGAAGAATGAGTGGGCACAGCCGGCGTGGCTCAGCCGTGGAGCATCGACCTAGGAACCAGGAGGTCGAGGTTCGCTCCCCGGTCAGGGCACAGGCTGGGTTCCGGGCTCGATCCCCAGTGGGGGGTGTGCAGGAGGCAGCCATCCCTGACTCTCTCTCTTCATGGATGTTTCTATCTCTCTCTCCCTCTCCCTTCCGCTCTGAAATCAATAAAGATATTTTTTTTAAAAAAGAAACACAGGAAAACGTTATACCAGTGAGCAAACAGGAAGTCTTTGCGGCAAATGGAAAGCATAGGAAACGGAATTTATAGAACTGGTGACTGCAGTAACCAACACAGAAGCCCAGGGCAGCCTGGACAGCAGTCGGGAGGAGAGAGGGATAGAAACGGTCAGATCTGAACGCAGAGAGGAGAAGGATGGCAGAGACCCAGCGGGACCCGGAGCCCTGGGGGACGGGCAGCACCACGCCCAGTCTGGGCCCTGCCCCACGGCCCTTCACCCTCCTCCACGCCCCGCCCCGCCCCCCTGACGGAGCGGGGTCTGCCGGCTGCGGCCCTGCTGCTCCACTGACCACGCCAGCCTCCGAAGGCCACACTGTCCGCTGGCAGGACGGGAGCCCCCACAGCCTCAGCCCCAGGGAGGCCGCCCGAGCCAGCCGGGCGCCCGGGGTGAGGCTGAGCTGGGAATGCAGGGCCCAGCCCGGGGCGTGTGGGGGACTGTCTCCCCTCGGACGGACGGACGGACGGACGGACGGGCTTAGGGGGCAGAGGGCCACAGCACCTCCCATCGGGCTCCGCACCGAGCCTGCGGCCTCTCCTCGGCCCACACGGCCTCCCAGGGCGCCCCCGGGCCTCGGGGACCCGGTCACAGGGCCTGGGCTCCTGCTGCCAGCAGAGGGCCCGGGCCCCAGGGCAGGCCGGGGGCGCGCAGAGCTGGGCTAAGGCGTTGTGGGCCTGAGGCCTTCTCTGACCCAGGACCCAGCCCTGCCCCCGCCCCCACCCCCTCACACACACACACACACACACACACACACACGCCTGGGAAGCCTGCTGCAGGCCTGGCTGGGGGTCTCTCCCTGGTCCCTAACGAGGGTGCTGCCTGCCCAGCCGCCATGGCAAACCCTCGACAGAGGCCAGAGCCTCATTGGCCCTGAGTCCTCTTTTCAACGTCTGCCTTTTCTGAGCAAAACTGCAGCTTCCAACTGCTCTACCCCGTCCCCCACTCCCTCACACACACACACAAACACACATACCCGCACTCCCTCACACACACAGGCACACACACACATACCCGCACTCGCGCACACACACACACAAACACACATACCCGCACGCGCACACACACACCCACACAGACACACACAGAGACACACATGCGCACATACACGCACACATGCGCACACATGCATGTGCGTGCACACATACCCGCACCCGCACACATACAGAGAGACACACACACACGCACACACACACACATGCATGCACGCCCGCCTCCCTCCCCGCCGGGCAGAGCGCCCGCCAGGCCCCGGCGGGGATGCCCCCGGCCCCGAGGCCCCGCAGCATGAAGACGTCTTGGACGGATCGGACCGTTCTGGCGGGAAAGCTGTCCCGGCCCGGCGCCGACAGCTGCCACGTCTGATTACACCGCGAGGCACTGAGCCGCCGCGGCAGGGCCTGTTAGCGCGGGAGCCGGGAGCCGGGAGCCGGTGATCCGGAAAGAACGGCCCGCGGCTCCCCGGCCCCCCCGAAAGGGAAGGCAGCTGGGCCGGGCAGGGCCTCGGGGCGTCTGTCAGTGAAGAGCCAGCAAACCCCCACCGAGCCGCTCTGGAGGCCGGGAACCAGCCCCTCTCACCACGGAAACCTGCAGCTGTCCCTGCCCTGCCCCAAAGGGCGTGGCCCCGGGGCCGGATGGGAAGGTGCTGGGGCTCCGGGGCACCCGATGGTGCCTGTGCTGACCAGACGGCCGAGAGCTGTCTCTCCAGCCCGTCTGCGGGGCGGGGCCGGCACCGCGGTCCCTCTGGCTGGGTGAGGGGCGGCGGGCAGCGGCCTCGACCGGGAGCCGGAAGGGAGGGCGCAGCTGGATCCGGGCTTGTCCGCGCTGCCCTCACCTCGGCCTGCGGGCTCTGACCCTGTGCCCTCTGCCTTCTCCCTGCCCCCCACCACGCCCGCCTCTCTCCTCGACACCCGTCTGGCAGACGTGCCGGGTCATGCCTGGGACACACGTCCACCCCCTCCACCCCTGACGCCCGGGCGGGGCTGTGGGGGAGCCGCTGTCCAGGGCGTTTCAAGGGAAACCGGTGAAAACAGGCACTGAGTCTGCTTTGTGAGCGTCCTGCTCGCTCAAGCCCAGGCCTTCGGCTCTTTTTATTACTATTATTTAAATGTACTAGAGGCCCGGTGCATGAATTCGCACATGGGGCGGGGGGGGGGGGCCCTCAGCCCAGCTGCACCCTCTCCAACTGCCTGGTGGGGTAAGGCCTAAACTGGCAGTCGGACATCTCGCTCACAATCCAGGACTGCTGGCTCCTAACTGCTCGCCTGCCTGCCTTCCTGCCTTCCTGATTGCCCCTAACTGCTTCTGCCTGCCAGCCTGATCAGCCCTAACCACTCCTATGCCGGCCTGATGGATGAGAGAGAGAGGGGGAGAGCGGGGAGAAGGAGAGGGGGGAGAGGGAGAGAAGGTGCGGCTCACACACCATCCCCCGTCGCCGGGCGGGTGACCAGCTGCCGGTGAGTGTCTGCGTCCGAGAGACGGGCAGGGACTGCGACTGGTGCCCGTCTGCCTTTAGAATCATGGTTTGCAATTAGCAGAGGATCCTGACTTACCAAGAAAAGCAAGATAATAAGACATTTAATGGTTTCCAAGCCAATTACACACGTGTCCCTAATTGGAACCACAGCCCGTGCACAGGCCAGCGTGGGCAGGCGTGGGCAGGCATGGGCAGGTGTGGGCAGGCATGGGCAGGCGTGGGCAGGCGTGGGCAGGCGTGCGCAGGCGTGGGCAGGCATGGGCAGGCGTGGGCAGGCGCAGGCAGGCGTGGGCAGGCGTGGGCAGGCGTGCGCAGGCGTGGGCAGGCATGGGCAGGCGTGGGCAGGCGCGGGCAGGCGCGGGCAGGCGCGGGCAGGCGTGGGCCGGCGCGGGCAGGCATGTGCAGGCGTGGGCAGGTGCGCGGTGGCTCCGTGGGCACCAGCATCTCGCTCCCTCTGGGTCGGAGGGGGCCCCTCTCCCCCTCCCCACCCCACCACCCCGTCCACCTCTGCCCCTGCCCCCCAGGGAGGGGTATCGGAGTTAATTTTTAAGTATATTTATCAATCTCAGAGGGGAAGGGAGAGAGACATCAGTGATGAGAGCGTCAATAACCAGCTGCCTCCTGCTCGCCCCCCACTGGGAGTAGAGCCTGCAAACCGGGCCTGTGCCCCTGACGGGAATCGAACCCTGACCTCCTGGTTCCTAGGTCAGCGCTCACCCACTGGGCCACGCCGGCTACAGTTACCTTTTCTAAGCTGCCACCGCCGGGCACTGTGACTGCGACAGAGACACACGCCTGCCCCTGGAGTGGGGGGTCAGACTCTGGGGTCAAGTCCAGCCCGTCCCCCCCCCCCCGCAGGAGCCCTGGCTGGGGCTGTGGAGGGCGAGACCACCGCGCCCCCTCCCACCTGGGGGACCCCAGATCAAAAGTCAAACGCAGAACAGCCAGCCTGGGTCTGGGACCCCACGGAGCCCCTCCCACTGCACCCCAGCCCCCAGGCCCCCAGGCCCCCGCGGTCTGTCCTGTCTTTAAAGCTCTTCATCGATGATCGGCTCCAGTTCAGAGTCCAAGACATTCTCCCTTCTGCCCACAATTGTCACCTAAACTTTCCTTGTCGAATATTTTATGCATTTTCTCCCAAACTGGATCCTCCCCGCCCACCAATCAGTCCTGGTCTGAGGTCCGGCACCAGGACCGCGGCCCGCGAAGAGCGCGCCTGCCACCTGGTGGCCGTGCGGGGTGGTGCAGCGGCCGGACAGGACTCCAGGCAGCTGCTTCGAAACACCCGCCACCTGCAGGGCTCAACCCAGGGCCTGGACCCCAGCCTGCAGCCTCACACCCCGGCCTCCTCCCCCTGACCCCCACCCCGGCCTCCTCCCCCTGACCCCCACCCCGGCCTCCTCCCCCTGCCCCCCACCCCGGCCTCCTCCCCTGACCCCCCACCTCCTCCCCCTGCCCCCCACCCCGGCCTCCTCCCCCTGACCCCCCACCTCCTCCCCCTGCCCCCCACCCCGGCCTCCTCCCCCTGACCCCCCACCCCGGCCTCCTCCCTCTGCCCCCCCACCCCGGCCTCCTCCCCCTGCCCCCCACCCCGGCCTCCTCCCCCTGACCCCCCACCCCGGCCTCCTCCCCCTGCCCCCCACCCCGGCCTCCTCCCCTGCCCCCCCACCCCGGCCTCCTCCCCCTGCCCCCCACCCCGGCCTCCTCCCCCTGACCCCCCACCCCGGCCTCCTCCCCCTGCCCCCCACCCCAGCCTCCTCCCCCCTGCCCCCTGGGAACAGGACCCCAGGCCCAGGCACTGGCATGCAGAGGGGCCCGGGGAGCTGGGGGTGCTCTGGGCCAGGCCGCCTGGGAGGCCGCCAGGTAAAGGGGCTGAAAGTGAGGGGTCTCAGAACCCCACCTCCAACTGATCTCAAACAACCGCCCCCTCTCTGAATGCCCAGCGAGGCCGAGCACAGGACAGGACAGGACAGGGCCGCGCGGTCCGGCCCGGGAGGCTGAGCCCTGCGGGCCGGGCAGGACAGCCGGTCCGGGACCCAGGACGGTGGGATCGGCCGGCGGGTTCTCCTCCCACTGTTTTTGGTCGCCATTTCGCAGACATTCACGATCCCAAGTATCTTCTGATGTCTTCTCTCGCTTTAACAAATGTTTTTATCTGTGAAATCTGCTGCAGCTGCAGCGCGATGAAGAAAACCCTCCTGGCCCACAGGAGGGATCTGGGCTGAGCGCCACCCCAGGAGCCAGGAGGTCGCGGTTCGATTCCCGTCAGGGCACGTGCCCGGCTGTGGCTCGATCCCCAGTGGGGGGCGTGCAGGAGGCCACCTAGGGATGATGTTTCTCTCTCATCAATATTTCTCTCGATCCTTCTCCCTTCCTTTCTCTCAAAGAAAATCAGCAGACACGTAAAGAGGAAAGGAAACCCTCTGTGATGGACCGGAGCCACGTCTCCACGTGAGGCAAAGCCCCTCCGCCGAGCCGGCCGGCCACTCAGGACACACCCGTCCCGGGTCAGACCCGCCCACAGGGAGGGTCCTGTGTCCGCAGGAGGCAGTGGGAGGCGGGACAGGAGCCCTGGGAGCCTGAGTGCAGAGGCCTGACTGCTGAGCGTGGAGAAGGGCCAGGGATTCTCGGGCGGTGGATCTGCAGGCCCAGCAGACCCGGGGGGGGGGGCGGGGGGGGGTGGCGAGCCAGGGGCAAAGTGGGAGAGGGAGCCCGGCTACCCCTTCTCAGCCACCTCCCTGACTCACCTGCCTGCCCCCAGCCGCCGCCTCCTCCCTCCTCCTTTTCCCCTTCTCCCCTTCTCCCCTTCTCCCCGAGCCCAGCTGACCAGTGACCCCAGACCCTGAGCCCCTTCCTCCCCCCACAGAGCCCGCAGTCGGGGTGGGATAAGGTGAAGAGCATAATATACTGAAGGCAGAGACTGTTTTGTATAATTTTATTGATTTCAGAGAGGAAGGGAGAGAGGGAGAGAGAGAAACACCAACAATGAGAGAGAATCATGGACCAGCTGCCTCCTGCACACCCCCACTGGGGATGGAGCCCACATCCCGGGCCTGTGTCCTTGGCTGGAATCGAACCCGGCACCCTTTGGTCCTCAGGCCAACGCTCTACCCCCTGAGCCACACCAGCCAGGGCTGAGGCGGCCATTCCACAGACAGGGGCCGGCACGGGTCCTGACTGAGCGCTGACAGTAACTGGAAGGCCGGCCGCCCTCGGTGGAGGGGGTAATGTGCTTTCCCAGAGGCGGCGGCGGGAGGGCTCTGCCCTCTGAGCAGCACCTGCCAAGGCCACAGCGGACATGAAGCTCCCCCCGCCCCCGGTCCCCCTTCCCCCCCCCCCCGTCCTCCCTCCCAGACCGACCGTTCCCCCCATCCCCAGGCACCGCCTCCAGCTGGGGAGCCACGTTCGTTACACAAACCTGCCGCTGGTTTGGGGTCCTCGGCCGCCTCGGGCCGCAGCCCCCGGGCCACACGTGGTGCTGTGTTCACAGGACACCCTACCCGTGGCCCAGGCCCCCGTGTGCCGGCTGGACTCAGAGGTGGGTCCTGGGTCCCCTGTTCGGGAACGTCCTCACTGCATCCATACACAGAATTCAGCCTGGGTCGTGGGCACCCCGCCCCAGTCCTGCCAATGGCCAGCGAGCAGGCCCAGTGCGGCCCCAGGTGTGGTCAGTGCCCGCCTGCGGCCCCACAGGCACCGCGGGGACGGGTCCCGGACAGAGGGCGGCCCCCAGGGGCACCTGGGAGCTCGGCTGTCATCAGTGCCCACCGTGAAGCCTGCCTGGCCTCCGCCCCGCTGGCTGGGACCCTGCCCGCTGGCCCCCACCGACCTGCACACAGCGGCCCAGGCCCTCAGCCCTCAGCCCTCCTCCACCTGGGCAGCAGCAGGTGGAGGGAGGGGGGCGCGGCTGGCATGTCAGGGCAGGAGCGCCCTCTGCTGGGCTGACAGGGAACTGGAGCGGGCCCTGGGAGACGCATTGCAGTCACAGCAGGAGAAACGCTGAGATGAGCCAAGACAGCAAGACCCACTCAGAGCGAGGACGCCAAGTGCAGGGGGGGGGGGACAGGAAAGGGGGCCCAGCACTGGCCCCAGGCGGCCTGGCGCACCCCCACCCGCGCTGTGGGCCTGTCCCTGAGCCTCTGGTCCTGCTGTGCCTCCCAAGGTCAGCCTCGGCCTGGACTGCCCCGCTGCCCCGTGGGCCAGACAGAGCCTCGGGGCCTCCTGGACTCCCATTGTCAGCGTCTCGGCGAGTGTCACCCTCGGAGAGCAAAGCTTTTAAGTCTCGTCCCACGTGGAAACCTGCCCAGGCTGGCCGTGGTGCCTCGCTGAGCTGGCACAGCACTCACACTCAGTGTGTGTTCAATTGAAATGATGCATTTTAAGAAATATATATTTTATTGATTTCAGAGAGGGAGAGAGGAGATGGAAACATCAATGAGAATCATTGGTCGGCTGCCTCCTGCACGCCCCCCGCTGGGGATCAAGCCCATAACCCAGGCATGTGCTCTTAGCTGGAATCGAACCTGGGACCTTTCAGTCTGCAGGCCGGCGCTCTATCCACTGAGCCACACCAGCCAGGGTGAGCCTCGGGTTCACAGAGCTCTGCTCCTCCTGCGGCCTCGGGGGAGGGGAGAAACCATGAGCCTCGGGGGTCCACTCGCCCCGGGACCTGCGGCATCCCCGGCTGGGCTCTCCGAGGGTGCCCAGCACCCCTGCCCTCCCGGCTGCCCTGCAGGCCCCACCCAGACCTCCAGGACCCCGAGCAGTTCAGAGACAACCAGGCCACCTGCCCATCCACCCAGAGCCTGGGGCCCAGGGGAGGACTGGGTGCCCCAGCACCACCCTCAACCCAGAGGCAAAGGCAGGAGCTGGCACCGCGACACCTCCATGGAACACCCCAGCAGCCTGCACGTGGCCCGACACGGAAGGGAACACCGGGTTAGAGCAGCCGGGGCAGTGCCTTGGCCTGGGGGCTCACGTGACAGGCATTTCACCGGGGGTGGGGGGTCACATTACGTGGTCACGTCGCTGGGGTGCAGCCTGGCAGGACAACAGATCCCGCCAGGCCGCCGCTGCCTGTCCCAGGCCTGAGCCCAGCTGAAGCCACGAGCTCCAAGCGTCATTACCCCACGCGCTCGAACCCCGGGACGTGCTGGCACCTCCCGCCGCCTGTGGGGGGCGCCCCTATGCAGCCAGGGCTCTGCTGCCCCAGCAGGCCCGAGAGGAACACAGCAGATAAAGCGTCTGCCACACACAGGACAAAGCCATCGAAGGAAGACGTTTATTTTCAAGTTTCTGTGGAGAAGTCACAAACAATGGAGACTGGAAGGAGAAACATTTAAACCTCAGACTGCCGGTTCAAAAGGAAATGTGATCAATCAGCTGGAATAATAAATAATGCCGGACAGCGCAGGGCAGTGCCAGAATGCGCAGGGCAGGGGGCGGGGGACAGGCTGGGGCCCGGGGCCTGCCTGCCAGCACTCTGGGGACGTAGGAATGAAATGGCCACACTGTCCAAATCTTGACTTTATTTTTTAATATAAAAAAATGGAATTTGGAAACCCACCCTACCTTTTCCCCTAACATAATGCTTTACCTCTGAAAAATAAAAATAAAGTACTAATTCTATGTACATCACAGGTACCATACAAAATGTATCCAAAGGTTCTATTGCTACCAAAGTGTTCTAAATCAAAACGCGTTACAGAAAGGCCCTCATTGTAAACAGGACAAGGTACAAACCAAACACACAGCAGCCTGTACAGCCAGCAGCCCACGGGGGCGCACGTCCGGTGCCTATATAAAAACGCTATCAATATACTTCTGCAAATTTATTTCTCATTATAAAGCAGTGAATACACTTTCTACAATAAATAATCCGCTGGGCCCCGGCTGCCGGAGGCGGCGGGCGGTGCGGACCGGCGACGGCAGCACCAGGGACCGCCCGCCGCAGGCGCGGAGTGTTTTTGGTGATTCGCAGGTGAAATACATGGCAGAAGTTACTCTGCCTCTTTCCACAAAGTACCACTCAAAATAATGTCATTTTATTTCTTAAAATACACATTTGTCACTGTAAATTTACACCCCATCTTATTAAATAACAGGTACTCTGTGTAAAGAGTATGATTTACAAATTTATTAAACATTCAAAAGTCTTTTTTTAAAAAGCTATGGATCAAAGGAAGTGACGCCAGCAGCACCCTCCGGTGGCCGGGCCGGGCCGCTCCGCAGCAGGCCGCGCCCGGCGGATGTCTGAGAAAACGGGAACGACCGCCCGGGGCGGGGAGCGGCTGAGCTGCGTCTGCGGTCAGATCAGAATAAGTTAGGTGGAGCCATATACAACATGTACAGCTATCAACATATGGACACGACGGCTCAGTCGATGTCGCTGAGGTCGCTGGCCGGCTCCCCATGCACCCGGCTCAGGTGGTTCATGGCGCGGTCGAAGGCGACCCTCACGGCCTTCCGGATGCTGGAGTTCCGCCCCTCCATCATCTTCAGCTTGTCGATCGTCTCGTCGATGCCCAGGGGGACCATTTTGGACTTCGGGAGCCACTGCCTTTTTAAAAGGAAGAGACGCCAACAGTGAGAGCTGCGGCCACGCTCCCTTTGCCACGCGGAGCCCTGCTGATGCGACCCCAAAGTCAGGGAGCGCGAGGGGCCCCTCCAGAAACCCCGGAGCAGGGCTGTCGGTGGCCGGCGGTCAGCATGGGGGCACCTCCATGCTTCCCAGGAGGCCCGTGTCCTGGAGGCCCCGTCAGCCTTCCACGTCTCTCCCCAGTGGCCACCCAGGGCCATCAGCACGACACCCAAGCCCATCCCCGTCGGACACGCCTATGCTGGTGGGTGCCCAGCCACAGCCCCAGATGCCAGCGGGCCCTGCGGGCAGAAGGGCTGCTGTGCTGAGGCCGGGAACTCCGCCGCTGCCTGGGCGCTGCCGGCAGCACCGCGAGCTTCCTTCCGCGCCCAGAGGGGCCGAGCGGAGTCAGCACCGCGAGCTTCCTTCCGCGCCCAGAGGGGCCGAGCGGAGTCTCCGGGCAGAATGCCGGGGGCGGGAGGCCTGGGGCCCACAGGTAGGAGCGAGACCTGCCGCTCCGGCCCGGGCCGGGCGCCCGCACTCACCAGCTGCGCTTGTTGTCAAAGAAGAGCACGAGGAACAGCCGCTCGTCCGCCTTGGTCTGCATGTGCTCGCCGATCTTCAGCACGTCCAGCGGCGGCGCCGGGATGGTGACCCCGTTGTGGTGCCCGGGCACGCGTGGCATCTTAGGGTCGATGATCTGCGGGGGGGAGGGGGACGGGACGCCGGGGTCACACCCGAGCGCTGGCGCTGCACCCGAGGGGGGTGGTGAGGGAGCTCTCCGCCCCTCCCCCGCAGTGCCCGCAGGGGACCCTGCGGCCCGCCCCCCTCCCCCGTGCTCGGCTCACCAGGGCGGGGTAGGAGGGGTAGCCGCTGCACTTGGCCCACACCACCTTCAGGGGCTCGAGCGCGGAGGCAGCGGCGTCCGTGGAGATCCACATGCTGCTCTGGCCCACCTCTGGAGAGAGGGAGCGAGGGTGAGCCCACGGGCATCGGCAGCAACCGCACCCGCCCTGGCCGAGGGCGCCTGAGGCCCCGGCACCCTGACACTGTTCCTCACAGTCTGGCCCCAGGTTCCCACGCACCCTGACCCTGCCTGCGGCTCCGACCTCCAGGCTCCCAGCATCGCTCCCTCCTGAGCCCCCACCTCCGCCCTCAGGCCCACCTCCCAGGGAGGACCCAGGGCCCCTTTGGAACCACAGCCCTGGCGCCCTCCCCCTTCCTCACACCCTCCACCTGCAAGGAGCCTTGTCTGGAGTCCACACCCACATCCTGGTGTCCCAGCCCTCGCCATCCTTGCTCAGACCCTCCTGACCGGCCATTCATCTCCACCCACAGTGCCAATGCCGTCTCCATCCCAACAGCCACTGCGCCCTGATCCCGAGCCTCCTCTCCATACCGGGAGCTGGGACCCCCGCCCGCCCACAGGCTCACAACAGGCTGCACATCACACATGAGCCAGCAAAGCCCGTGGGCCGATCAGGTCTGACAGGAACCGCCTGGGGCCGAGCACCCAGGCATCGCTCCCCCATGGCGCCCGCAGGCCTGTCTGGCTCAGCGCACCGCCTCGCCCTGCCAAAGCCGGCCTTCCCGGAGGCCAGGGCGCACAGGGAAGCACAGTGTCCGCGGGGCAGAGGGCCACCGGCCTGGGCTGCACTCACCGGCCGCGATCCTGGCCGCCTTGGCGTAGTTGCCGTTCTCGATGCAGGAGATGAGCTCGCTGCGGTCCTCCAGCGTGTGCCTGCGCACCAGGGCAGGCTTGCCGCGGCCGCACTTGGGGGCGCTGAAACTGCGGGGAGCGCAGGCTGGTCAGGGGCGCCGCTGCAGCCGCAGCCCAGTACAGAGGGGCTGCGCTCACCACCACGCCGCTACAGGCAGGGCGTGATGAGGGCAAGGACACTACCCACCAAGACCCGCGTTCATGGACACAAAACCCGCCCCACGTGACTCGGAACCCGGCCCACCTGGCGTCGCAGAGCGGGCTGCTGCTGGAGGCGATGCTGGACTCGGAGGCGCAGCGGCGCCGGGGCGTGGCTTTCCTCCCAGGGAGGGCGCCCGGCTCCGGCTCGCTCCTCACGCTCCCAAAGCCGTTGGTGAGGCCTGCAGAGACACGGCGGCTGAGCTCTGCGGCCAGAGCCGCTGCCCGAGCGCCAGCTCCCCCAGACTGGAACCCAATGTCCCAGCGCCAACTTCCCCAACCGGATGTCCCAGCGCCAACTCCCCCAACCGGAACCCGAGGTCCCAGCGCCAGCTCCCCCAAACCGGATGTCCCAGCTAGGACAGCACAGAGGCGGTCACCCCAGGCCCAGCCCTAGCTCAGCGCCTACGCCGAAGGGGGGCCCAGGGCGCGGGCCTGCAGTGACAAAGGCCGAGACCCTTGGCACTCAGGGCTCTGGTCTGAGGGGCTCTTCCTAACGTCACGTGTGAAAAGAATCCACCACGCAGAGAACGGGCGTGCTATTCGCTCCCCGGCAGGCGGACCACACGCATGTCCCGCCGGTGCAGGCTGGGACCAGCCGTGTCTGCCCCAGGCATGCGGGCCAGGCCAGCCGGGACCTGGCTGAGGAGCCAGACCACCAAGAACGACTTCACACAGAGAAACTTCAACTGGCAACGGAGTCAATGAAAAAACACTTTCAAAAGAAAAGTATCAAGAACCTCAATAACACAACCCAGCCGGGCCCGCTCCTGTGTCACACCAAGAACTGTGCATATTTTTTTCCCAAAAAGAAATCCCACTCCTCACGCCTAAAAAACTGAAAAGCCGTTTCTTTCCAACACTGTGAAGTGATGGTCAGCTCAGAGGGCTCTTGACTGCTTCACTGCGCTTCCAGAGACTGTGCGATCCACCCGCCAAAGGCGTGTGCAGCCCTGCATCTCGCCAGCCCCTGGCACCACTCCCCAACGGCCGGTGCTAGTGCCTTTCTCGAAATACACAAACCTTGTCACTGCCATCACCGTCATGTGCTCTGTGATCAGTGACCCTTAACCTCACTCCTGTCATTCTTTGGGGCCCACAAGCTGCCCCACGAGACCAAGACCGTCCCTCCCTCTCCTGGGCCCCTATTTCCTGAGACACAAGGCGGAAGGCAGGCCCTTCGTAGCCCACGATGGCCTCCAGGTGCCCGTGCAGGAAGAGCCGACCTCTCACTTCACACCAAAAGCAGAAGCGACCCGCGGGGGGAGGGGGCTTGTCCAACGCCAAGAGAAGCCGGAAGCGAGGCCTCTCGGCCAAACAGTGAGCACGCTGTGACCGCCAAGAGGTCCTGAAGGAAATTACAGTGCTGCTCCAGCGAACACGCGTGTAAGAGGCAACAGCCTACTGCTGGGGAGGAGGCAGGGTCCGTGCTCTGGGAGAGGGCCACCAGCCAGGGCTCCCTCCAGCCACAGCCGACTCCAGGGCAGGCCCGACGCTCTCCCCTCCTGTGAGGCCGAGAGGGGAGGCGGCTGTGGAGGAGCGTGTGGAGGTGGGAGGCTGGTCGTGAGCTGGAGGAGGTGCGGGGGCAGCACGGGCTGAGCTGCAGCGAGCTGTGCAGAGGGGCCGCTCAGCAGACTCCTACCCGCCTCCGAGGTGGAGGACGGGCCTCCGGTGGGAAGGAGACGCCACCGGGACCTCACAGCTGAGAGGTCGGCGCCTGGCCTCACAGGACGGGGGGCTTGGCTCGTGCTAGGAGCTCACCAGCTGTGACTTGAAGCTGGAGCCAGAGCTCACTTCCCGTTTAGAAAGTCCAGGCCCGTGAGAGTGCGGCTCCCCCTGCTCTGCCTGTGTCTGCATGTGCCCCCGGCTCCCCGGACAGTGTGAGCCCGTGCAGACCGACCCTCAGAAAAAGGACCCTTCCCCGTCTCACTGCTCGCGACACGGCGCCTGGCCCCAGAGCGCTGTGGAGGGCCCATGAAGGCCGTTTCCATGCCTTCCTGCCGCTCTGGGTCAAGGACTGACTGACTCCCATTTCTCCTTGTGAAGAAAAGCCAGTGATGAGCTATGGCCGCGTGGGGTTCCTCTGATGGATCGGGGCAAACCCATGGAAAAGGTCTCCCGGTCCCGCTGCACAGAGTCCCTCTCTCCTCTGTCCTCTCCCCACTCCCCCACGTGCACACAGGAATCACACGGCAGGAACCTCAGGAGGAGAGAGAAGAACCAGCCAGAGGCCACGGAGAGGGCCAGCCGCCGGGCAGGAGGGGAGGCGGGTGTGCAGACCCTCCTGAGGTCAGAGCAGCCCACGCCTCCCCCACGGCGCCCACGGGCGGCGTCCCGAACGAACACCCGGCTGCACTAACTTGGAAACGCGCAGCGCAGGGGAACCCAGACTCCCCACGTGACGGGTGCGTAAGGCAGATGGCTCGCCCCACCCAGCCTCTGCTCCTCCGGCTGAGCTGAGAAGGCGTCCTGACAGCAGGACGGCCAAGAGACAGCGCATTTCTCCTTGTCTGGACGCACCAGTGGACAGTAGGAAACACAGACCAGGCTCTGGTCCAAGACAGAGCCCACGGGACCAGCATGTTCACACAGAACAGCGCCCCCCAGAGGCACGGCCGTCGTGGAGCCCGCAGAGGACATTTTGGTGACACACACTCAGCTGCAGGAGAGCTCCTTCCAGCCCCTGCATGACAGTGAGCCCTCAGCTTTCTCGCGGTGCACACTCTGAGGGATGAACAGGACCGCCCCCAGGCCCACGTGGCCAGAGCCACCCCGCAATGCACCCTCAGACCTACAAGTCAGGGGTTTTCAAAGAGAAAATGTGCCATCCGTTTTCTCATCTGGAAATTAAGAGGACTGTGGCCAGTGGACTGAGATACTCCCACGACTGTGCCCTCTGACCCCGGAGAAGAGAAGGGCGGGCGAGGGACGCAGCATTTACCTGTGTCCAGGCGCTTTCCCGGGGACCCCGCCTCCACCTCAGAGTCGCCGCAGGTGCTTCGCGACCTTTTTCTTGGCTGCAGAAGAGTCTCCAACCTCGGAAGGACTACAGACAGAAAGGTTTTGGTCCCTAGCTGAGGAGAAGCTGGCGGGGTCTCAGTGTTCTTGGCAGACTTTGGGGGGCTTACACTGTTCGATTTGCAGAAGAGAACAGAAGGGCGTCTGTTTACATCGCTTGCTGGCTCCGCCCCTGCGGAGGCCGCCGCCGGCGCAGCGCCACTACAGGCGAGGGTGGGCTCTGCAGGGTGTCCGATTACCAGGGCGCTCTGAGTGCAAGTGCTATGTGATTCATTATCAAATGTGACTCTTTTGAATAGTTTACTCTGCTCTGGGTTGAGTTCTACTGGTTTGAGGGTTGGTGGTTCTGAATTAGTCTCCGAGTTTGAAGGAAGAGGTAATGCATCTGATGGTTCAAGTTTAGGGGGAGATTTATCTCCTGAAAAAATTATAAATAAAGTGATTTTTGAAAGCTGGTAATGATAAAATCTATTATAAAACTTACTGTAAATGTGAAGTGCACCAAAACACTAATTCAATTAAGGAAACAAAGCATCACACACGACTCCCTGCGGGCAGTGAGGGCTGTGGGGTCCCATCGGGGGCGCCCTGGCACCCTGGCCTCTGGCGACACCTGGGAGATGAGCACATCACTGGGTGCACACTGCAGCTGCAGCCGCGGCTCACTTACCTTGAGGAGAGAAAGCGCACGCAGCTAAGGGCCTATGGCATCCCCGCCCGCCCCAACCCCGCCCAGAGCTGGGCACACGGAAGCACACACACCCCCGCTGCCCAGGCTGCCCTAGTGGGTGCCAAAGCAGGCAGTACTGACGGGCTGTGAGGAGCCTCCCACTCAGTTCTCAGCACACACTTCACTTCTCTGCCAGCCACATCCCAAAATGCTACATGTAACTCCTCTTTAAATCTGACTTTAAATAAATACCACCTTTGGGAAGAAGACTATTATAACTATTTTAACCGAGGCTTCAATGTTTCCACCCAGAACAAGAGAACAAGCGCTCTACAGCCAGCTCAGCCCTGGAGGCTGCCGTGCGCGGAGGCCACACCCACAGGGATGAGAACCTCCAGAGCCCGTGGCTGTAGCCACGAGGGGCTCTTAAATGACCCCAAGTGGCATCTGACATCTAGATACATTCTTCCTGTATGGACCCGGGACGTCCTCCAAGCCACTTGAAAGATGTCAATTAACACTTTAACCCCAAGTTTATTTTAAGAGCGGAAAGCTGAAAAGCCGCGCACTGTGCAGGCCCACAGACCTGAGCCCGTGCTGCTGAAGTCCGGCCTCGGGGGCCCCACGCTGGTAGAGTGCCCACCTCACGGACTCTTAATTCGCAGGGAGAGGCCTCCCAAAGGGAGCTGCCCGGCACACCACCCCCTCCTGCCCTGGACAGCGGGCACCCACAGCAGGATGCGCACTCGAGAGCCACAGGGACATGTTGGCTGGTGACAGATTCTTCCTACCTTGGCTTAGAGTCATGAACAAATGCATGAAAGCCTTCTGCGAAGGCACGCCGCTCTCTGCGCCCAACCTCCCTTCCCCAGACCCTCCACCGACTCCCTGCCTTCTCTCCTCCCTCCGCCTGCCCCTCGAGCCCCACATCAGCATCTGTTCTGACCAGAGGCCTAAAGGCCCGCCTCCGTGCCTGCGAGGCCGCCTCCATCCTGGCGGGGTTGGTATGGCCCCCGCCTGCCCCTCTGCTGCCCCTCCCTGCTGGGCTCTCACTGCACGGCCAGGCCCCCACGGCCACCTCCAGCTCACCCCCTACTCAGAGGCTAACCTCGGCCCAGGGCCCACTGTCCTGCAGGGCAGCAGCCCACCAGGCACCCTTGTTCCTGCCACACACAAGGCCTCAGACCACATGGCCCACACCTCTGCTCCTCTCACGCTCAGCCCACCGGCTTCTCTCCCGTCACAAGAGACCTGCACCAGACACAGGGACCTCACCCGGCAGGCCTCCTGGCCCCTCCTCCCAGCCGCTCTGCTCACCCACTGTCCTTACCCACTGTCGCTGTTCTGCAGCCCAGGGGCGCCCACCATCAGGGCAACTCACAGAAAGACTTCCAAGGCACGAACGGGCAAGCGGGCCAAAGACCCCGGGCCCCACCGCCGTCAGCCATCCCTGTCCCACCACCAGGAGAGCGTGCCTGTAGGACCGTGCGGAAATGGCCCTGGATGCTAACACACAATAAGAAAGCTCCTTTAAAAAGTCTTACAGACAGGGCCTCGCCTGCCCTTGCCCTCACCTACAGATGACACACAGCAGAACACGGCCAGGGCCTGCTGCCGGCTACACTGACAGGCAGCTCAGGAGCCTCCGGTCAGGGACGGCTCAGCTGGAATGGCAGCAGGGCTCGAAGCACAGCCTCCAACCCCACAACCTACAGCAAAAGTCCCATCGGAGACTCGGCGACAACGCCGCTCCCTTCTCCCAGAGCTGCCATCTGCAGATCCGGCCCAGCAGCCAACTGCACGCTCCATGTGCAAGCAAAGCACGGGCCTCGCCAAGCCCTGGCTGCACGCAGGACTCCCAGGGATGGCGGCCGCTCCAGCTCTCCCTGAGCCTCAGTCCTCTCAGAAAGCGGCCCTGACCTGGGCAGCATAGACTAGGAGCTGAGCACACACAGCGTAGGAGCGCTAGCCCCACCTGGGCAGGCCTCAATCAGAGGAAGGTCTGGGGACCCCTTCCTGGCCGGGGAGGGGGGGTGCAGCCCCCACCTCAATGGGCCTGATGCCCACCCATCACTTCGCTGCTCTTCAAGGGGAAACCACCTACCAGGTGTACCAGTTAATAACGTGGATTTTGTAATTGGTTTGAAGTGCTGCTCAGACAGTGCGTGTGCCATCGATGAGAATAAGTGGTCATCTGAAGGAGCAAGGTCTGTTGAATATGGCAGGTGGGTTCATACTTCCCAGGCAAGATCTTTCAACCTGTCTTTAGCTGGTTTTGAAGTGTGTGATGGTGCGTCATCATGAAGCAAAATCACTTTTTTTTTTTTTCTTCTTTTTTTTTTTGTCTTCTGGCCCATTCTGGTCATTGCACTATCAAAGCTTGTTTCAAATTGGTTGTCGGTAGCAATCAGTATTAACTGTTTCACCTGGTTTTAGAAGCTCATCATATACCACACCTTCCTGATCCCACCAAACAAAGACATTGTCTTCTTTCTGAAGCTACTTGGCATTGCAGTTGATGTTGATGGTTGACCTGGATCAACCCATGATTTTGTGCATGTGGGATTCTCAAAATAAATCTACTTTTCATCACCAGTCACAATTTGATGGAAAAAAACTTCCTTTCAGTTGATGTGGCACCCATTTTCCTTCCTTTAAAATCTTTCCCATTGCTTGCAAACGATCAGAAATTGTTTGCTGAGCAATGTTTAATCTTTCTGAAAGTTATTTTTGAGTTTGACACGCATCTTCATCCAATAATGCTTCTAAGTGTTGGTCTTCAAACTTTTTCGGTTGACCTGGACGTTCTTTGTCTTTTATATCGAAATCATCACTTCTAAAGCACTTAAACTAATCTTGAGATGGAGCATGTTCACAATAAGCTTCCCAAAGAGTACAATAACTTTCAGCAGCACTTTTCTTCAAAATAAAGTAATGAATTAAAACTTCCCAAAAATGCTCTTTTTTGGCACCAAATTCAATATTTTTAAACGTAAAAATATCTATGACGTTAACACCTTCAGAATATTTGACATGAAGTTTTGAAGTTTGCTGTCAATACAACCAAGGAGCACACATGTCAAATCGCATATATATCAACATATGTGTAACACCATCTATTGAAACAAATCTGCATTATTAACCGGTACATCTGTTAAGTGCCAAGTCACAACCGAGACAGTCTTGGTATTAAGGAATTACTACTATTTTGGCGTAATAATAATAATGTTGTTGCTCTGAGTCTTTGTGTTTAAAAGGTGGTTGTAAAAGGTTCTTGGGTTTTGTGCATCAGAATCTCCTAAGTTCCGGTTTCTACATTAACATCAACAGCTGTGTCGCCCGTCTCCTGCACATCCATGGAATCACACAGCCGCCTCAACCTCTGGCGCTCCCTGCTCTTTATGCTGGGTCCCTGGAAGCTGCTTTCTCTCCATCTTCCTCTCCATCAGCTGAAAGCGACATGCTTTCTCCATGTACGTGGTTGTTTTTAACACAGGCACATTACGGGCAGCTCCAGGCTGTCTTTCACCTCACACCTTGGTTTGTGTGCTTCCTTTGAAACGACCCAGAGTGGCAAAGGGACCGGCCTGACTAAGGTGCTCCAGCCTGGCAGGCGGGACCCAACGCAGGGCATCCACACCTCTCCGCAGGGAGAGACCGACTGCTGGGAAGAGCAAGTGCTCAGAGCAGCTACTCCAGTGACAAGTTTCCTCCCTCCCTCCCTCTTTTAAGACAAATACTACGCAAGGGTGGCTTTCTAAGAGACAGAATGCTGTGGCCAGTGCTACCGCCCCAGCAGCAAGAAGGGGGCTGGCTGGGAGCACAGCGGTGCCCTACACTGACTCCATCCCCAAGTCCTGCCATGTCCCAGGGCACTCATCCCCCACGGGTGCCCAGGCCTGACAATAGGACCCCAAGTGGCTGCCAGAAGCCCCTGATCAAGTGTACCAGAGCCCGACTCTCCAGCAGGGAGAGCACGGAAACGGAAACTCCTCTCTCTTCTGGAACTCACTGCAATTCACATCCCCAAGGAGAGCACCTGGGCCTGCACCTTAGGCTACAGACCCTAAATCAACCCACCGCACACCTGAGAGCCAGGAAGCAGAGGAGGAAGGCAGCAGAACCACTTCCGGGAACCGCTAGAGGACAAGGGAGCTGTGGCCCAGGGCACCATGGGAAACTCAGAGAACTACACAGTCACAGCCAGCGCTTCCTGGGGCCGCAGTTCACAGTGCAACACAAGACACACGCATGGCCGTGACCAGGACCCTGCAGACCGCCAACAGCAGGCAAGGCTTTTTAAAGGAGTTGCAGAACAATTTGTGTTCGTTTTTTAAGCTCGGAAAGGTCCCAGCCCCCTGCTGCTGGTGGTGGAGGGTCTCGCTCCACGTTCTATTTGGTGTGACTGAACCGCTTCCTCTGAAACCAGAAGAGGGCTGTGACACACCTCAAGTCCCCTGCGCGCATTGCTGGACCAGCTGCCCAACTGCTCTCTCGCACCCGTGCCCAGTTGGGGTGGTGTCTGTGTCACCCTGTGTTCCGGTCCACAGAAACATGCCTGCTGCCACGCACCCCAGTTGGAGCAAAGAGAGGCGCCGCTCCACGCTCTGCTCATGCTGCTGAGGCAGGGCTGGCTCTGGGGGCCCTCGGGCAGCCCTGGTCCCCTGCCTGCCCCTTGTGACTGGCGCCCACACTGCGGTCCCACCCTCCAACATCAAAGAGGAGCATGGACGGGAGGGCGCTTGAGAGCCCGTCACAGCCGCTCCTCCATGCACGGTAAGTGGCTCCCTCCTCGCAGACAGGACACGACAGCAGTGCGCCCGCCTGGGCACGCTCCCTCCGCTCCACCACGCGGTGCTGCGGGGACCTAAGCCATGCTCTCTGGGCCCAGCTGGGAAGGACCTCACTCTGCCTCGCACCGAGGCCCTCTCGGTGCTGGAGCACCGCTGGCAGGACTGCACGGAACCAGCCTAGTGACCGGGGGCGGGGCGGTGCCCTGGGCCTGGGGAAGACGGGCGGGAGGCAGCGCTGCTTACCTTCCTCCCCCGGCTCCTGCCCCAGCGGAGCACCTTCCTCTTCAAAGCCTCCAGTACCTGACTCCGCGGGCGGGGGCTGGCTCTGCTGCTGGCTCAGCTTGTTCCGAACGAGCGCGATTTCCTTTTTCAGGAGCTTGGCCCGCTTGCTCCTCGACCCGCTGGATTTCATGGAGCACGTGAGGTCCAGTTTGTCCAGCAGCTCCCGCAGCTGCTCCTCCAGGCCCATGTGGGCCCTGTTGGCCGGGTTCAGTAACCTGTCCACTGAGTCACAGAACACACGTCCATTAGCGTCACCCGCGGTGACCGAGAGAACACCCTTCCATCTCCACCGCCCCTGTCACCCTGGGCCACGTGACAGCCCTCAGCCACGCTCTAAACCACAGGGGACGGACAGGCTGCCACAGGGGACATGCTTGCCACCGCAGGGTGCATGGACGTGGGAGACACAGGGGCAGGCACAGGACCACCAAACCTCGCGTGAGAGGCCAGCGCTGAGCCCTGCTGACTCAGCGCCTTGACTGAAACTAAGTGATAACGATGCCAGCTGGGCGGGACTCGCCCCTTCCTGGTCCAATGCCCCCTTCCTCATCCAGTGCTGGGGGGGGAGTGGGAGGGAGGGCTGCTTATGCATAACTGACCTCGTGCTCAGGAGCCCAGACCCAGAGATAACACTGGTTGCATGTCTCAGGGAATTCTGAGCCCCAAGCTTATGTCTACAAAAACCCCTAGCAGCTTCATCTCAGCAAAATACCAAAATCTGTGAGACACAAGTTACCTTAGACCAGTGGTCGGCAAACTGCGGCTCACGACCACTGGGATAGGGACTTAATCACAAGGAACAACAGCAGCCTGTAATTATTGGAATTGAGAATCTAGATCGGTGGTCGGCAAACTCATTAGTCAACAGAGCAGCAAACCGAAGCTTGTGAGCCAGTTTGCCAACCACTGCCTTAGACAAGTGAGGCCGCTAAGCAGAGAGCCACTCTAGCGCCACCTGGTGAGCGGGAGCCCCCCCCCAGCTAGAGACTCACAGTGGACTCTGTCTTTCCCATGAAGTGAAGGACAGTGCACAGGAAACACGTAAGATGCCTGAGACATAGCAGCCTGGCTCGACTCCCAATGGTCACTCACAGCTGACCTCGGGAAGCATTCACGTGAGCAAAACCACGTCATCCGAGGCCTGAAGGAAAAGGCCTCGGTGCCTCAGGCAGACTCTAAGCAGCGCGGGGGTCAGCCACCCGCTGGCAGCCGGACACGCCCACCAGGTTTAACGGGAAGGAGGCAGGACACACTGGACGCACCCGCTCGCCTTGGACCCCCGCCCTTATACCAACGAAGAGATAACAGTAGGACTTCCCACCCTTGACTTTATGGCTAGAAAAACTGCGTGTAGGAATTTCCTTAGGCAACACCATGGCAACCTGCACGGCCATTCTCTGAAAGGCCAACACGGGGCCCCCAAAGACCTTCTTGCTCCAGGAAGCTGGGTGGCGGCCAAGGCGTGGTGGCCAGAGCCTGGGGGAGGGCAGCCGGGCCTCCGAGGACAGCAGCAGCACAGACTGCGCGTCTGAGGAGCACGTGCCTCACACAGAGGGAGGCGGCCAGAGCCCTGAAGCCCCTTCTGCAGGGGCAAACCCGGAGGGGGGAGGGGGGAGAGGAGTGGGGAGTGAGGAGTGTGTGCTTGTTCTGGGCCCTTTCCACACAGCTGGCAGCACCCTGGAAGCTAGGACCCACCCTGGGCCCTGGGCGCTCCTGGGCTGTCAGGAGGGCCTGAGCTGTCCCGTACGGCACCGCCGCGTGGGCTCTCACTGGGCACCTGGTCGTGGCTGTCTGAACAGGGGCTGTGAGGTAACACCGCAATGGCAAAGGGAGAACAAGGCGAATGGCAACCATCCCAGTGGTTTCTACACTGACTGCGTGTCAAATCCACGGGATGCGGCTGAGACACACCGCCTGCCTTCCTTCTCTGCGCGCTCCTAGAGAACTGAGCGGGCGTGGGCTCCCATCCCAGTCCTGCTGGGCGGGTAGGGGGGCCGACCAGGCCCAGATGGCCCCGGGCACCCCAGACCCGGCAGGTGCTTACCATCCTCCCAGGAGAAAGGCCGCCGAGGGGCTGCGGCCGGCCGCTCCGGCAGGTGCACCCCCGAGGCCGCCTCGAACCCGATGCTGTCCACCTGGCGGCGGGCCTGCCGCAGCACGACGCCGCCCTGGTCGCGCAGCCGCACGGCGGCTCGGTAGAACACGGTGTCCTTGGCGTTGTACCGCATGCAGTTGTCCACGATGAGGTCAAAGTCCTCCTCGAACTCGGGGAGGCTGCTGTAGCCCTGCGCCTCCAGCCGCTTCCTCATGGTGGAGAAGTCCATGGGCTGCTTGATGTGCTCCAGGTAGTCGGGCACCTGACCGCAGGGGGCACAGCACTTACACCAGGAAACGTCTGCTGCCACTCCAGAGCATTCACACGCCCACACAGTCTCACACGCACACACATGCAACACAACATGCACACATGCAACACATGCACACATGCAACACAACACGCCTGAATGCACACAGCACAAACGACTCCCACTAATGCAAGCAGCACTGAGACACGGCATGCACACGCCTTCCCATGGGCCCTGCTGGCTCAGCTCCTTCACTGAAACCAGAGCAACTACGCACCCGCTGGGCAGACCCCCACCTGCTGAGGCTCTTTCTGAACGCCCCCCACCTCATCGCTAAGACTTTACAACAAAACGTGGGCCGTGAGCCAAGGACTCGGTGAGGCAGGAAGGGAGGACAGCACACAGGTGGGCGGCGTCCTGCGGGCGGGCAGTGTGGACGGGCGGGCGGGCAAGGGCGGCAGCACACCCACCTCCTTCAGGCTCACCGGCTGGGCGAATATGCGAGCCGGGTCCTTCTCCTGCAGCTGGTCCAGCACGGAGCGCAGCAGCACCGTGAGGGGGGTCAGCCGCAGCTCCAGCGCCATCTGCTCCACCTTCACCTGGAGGACAAGGGCGCTCAGCGAGGACACGCACAGGGGCCTTCCTGCCACAGGGCCGCCCAGCACCAACACTTGGTCCACAGCCATTCAACTCCTCATTCCAACCCTGACCCTGGCAGCCCAGGACAAGGAAGGTCACACATGGCACCCCAAACACCCACCAGGTGCCGGCCAGACTCCCCCTTCCCTGGCCACAGCGTCCCACACACCACCCGGGAGGCCACACTCCCTGCACCACCCCCCGTCCTTTGAGGAGGAAGGCCGCCCTCCCACGAAGCTGCCTGAACCAGGGCACGGGGTGGCCGGGGCCGGAAGGACTGCAGGGCCAGAAGCCCCGCCCACGGAGCCTCACCTGCTCCCGCTTGAGCTTCTCGCGCTTGCGCAGGAGCTCGATCAGCAGGCGGGCGCGCTCCAGGTCGTGCCGCAGCCGCTGCCAGTACTTGAGCTTCTCCTTGGCGGCCTGGATCTCCTCGTCGTTCTCTCTCTGTGAAAAGGAATCCAGAGGCTGAAGTCGGCGGCAGACGCCCAGGGAGGCAGCGGGAGCCCGGCCGGCCCCACAGCGCCCACAGCAGAGCAGGCGTAAGGGGGTGCAGACGCCACCGTGCAGGCACACCAGGGTCCCAGCAAGTGGAGGGCAAGGGGGCTTGCAGAACCCAAAACATTGAAGGGCTGTGCCGAGAGCAGCCACTCGCCTTGACCTCAGGACGAGGCCGGGGTCCCACCGCCTGGACTCTCAGAATAAGGCAGCAGCCGGGGAAAACCAGAAACACAGAAAGCGCCCAGGCCGGCCAGGTGGGCCTGTGCTCTGGGCACGCCATTTGCCCGTGTCCATTCTACGTTTCAACACTGAAAAGATCGTACTGCAAAGTCAGAGAAACAGAGGCGGTGCCGGGACACACGAGGCCCACCCAACGCATCTCCAACAAACTGACCCGTCCGACATGGCGGAGCCTGACAGCCCGGCAGGCCCGTCCCCCAGCAGAGAACCACACCGAAGGTGCTCGTGTCCCAGCCCCGGCGGGGCCCGGCACGCCAACCCGTCCTAGCTCCCCTCCTCCCGGGGCTCCACGCGCTTCCTCACACTTCCTGGCTGGTCCCCCCGGGTGCCCAGGGCCTGGTCCTCACGCACGCTCACCATCCGCTCTCACGGCAGCGGCCCGTCCCCAGCTCCTCCTGGGCCTACCTCCTCCTGCCGACTGTTCACACCACCCCAGGGCCCACGTGCAAAGCTGTCCTGTCTGCTGAGGCCTGACCTCTGCCCAACCACAGACAGCAAGAAACTGCTGGGACACCCCCCGCTCCTCGGAAACCAGCGTCTTCTGGCAGGCCCACGTGTAGGGCCCCTCATTCACCCGGCTCCATGCCTGATGAGAACCCAGGTCTGCATCCTCTCCTCCCCATTTCCTGGCGTCACCCCACCTCCGGGTCCAACCCGCACAGTGCCTCACTGCATTGCCCATCCACCTGCAAAGGCCAGGGCCTCCCACACCTGGAGGCCGTGCAGGCTCTGGTCCCAACCTCCTGCTACACCTTTCGGTCAGCACAGCCCAACGACATGCTGGCTCCAGCCAGTGCTCCCATGGCCGACAGCCCTGGCACAGCCTGACGGGATGACAAACTCCATTCCCAGAGTGGAGGGCGAGCACAGAGCCTGCCAGCTAAGCAGGCATCACCAACAAAGACCAGATCCCAGGTCAGACCAAGGCTGAGGGGGACTCCAGGGTCCAGGCCTCTGAGTGCAGGACACGCAGGCGCCCGGCCCCTAGGCCCATAGCAGGCACACGGAGAAACAGGCATGCTTCCAACGCATCCGGCCAGCCCACGGCCAGACGGAGCAGGCAGCTGACCCCTCTGCAGGCCAGCCGCCCACCAGGACGCCCACAGAGCCCAGCCGGAGCTATGCGTGCGCCCAGGCAGCCAAGACCCCGGGTTAGGGAGCCGCTGTCCATGTGCCGGACCCTGGGCCAGCACCCGCCCAGCAATCCTGGTTGTCCGGGCACCCGCAGGCAATGCCTTCTGCCGAGGCCTGGCCACCACACACTCGTCCCTCGCCTTCGCCGAGTCCACATGGGCCTGCACTCCTGGGCTGCAGCTCAGATGGCCCTGGACACCCACTCCGAGAGGAGGGGGAGAGACTCCCTCAGGAGAGCAGGGCCCACGCACAGACCCCTCAGAGGCCCAGAATCTTAGGTTTTCAAAATGTATAAAAAAAGACATTAGGATCTAAACTTTAAAAACTGGGCATTTAAATGTGTTCGTACTTAAATCACCTCCATCACCACAGAATTCAGGGGCGTGGAGGGGGGGCTCCCTGAGGAGGAGGTCGCTGTCCAGGCCACACAGCGTGGAGGGACAGCTCAGCCCCGACGCACTGTGGCTGGAAGACGGGACAGCAGAGATGAGAGGAAGGGGATGAAACAGTAACTTAGCTGGGGCGTGCGGTTGGGGGCTCAATCCCCAGGTGCAGGGCATGGAGAGGGCAGCCGGTCAATGACTCTGTCTCATCATTGATGCTGCTCTCTCTCTCTCTTTCCCCTAAAATCAATAAAAATGTGTTTTTATAAAAAAATAAAAATAAAAAAAAAAAAAAACCGCCCTGGACCGGGTGGCTCAGTGGTAGAGGGTTGGCCTGAGCACCAGTCTCGGATTTGATTCCTAGTCAAGAGCAGGCACCTGGGTTATAGGTTCAATCCCTGCCCCAGTCAGGGTGCATGTGGACACAATTGCTCAGTGTGTGTGTGTGTGTGTCTATCCCTTCTACTCTCCAACAGTCAACGAAAAAATATCCTCAGGTGAGGAGTAACAGCAGCAGCGAACTCCCTGCTCCTCTCCCTCAGCTCAGCTCTGGCCTCCTGCCCTCCCTGAGGTCAGGGCTAAACCAGCTGCAGACAAGTGCCCTTTGGTAAGTCCTTCTCACACGTTTCCAGCTCAGACCCCCCCCCCCGCCCCGCCCCCCGCCATGGGGCCTGGGCCTCACCTGCAGCTGCTCCCTCCCCCGGAGCCCCACCCCACGTGATCAGCAGTCACGCTTCCCCTTCCCCAGGCATTCCACACGTGCGCAGAGTGAGGGGAGGAGCAGAAGCCGTGGGCAGGAACAGCCGGGGGCACTGATGGACAACCCTCAGCCTCGCAGGCCGGGACGTGTGAGTCTTCATCGGCTCCCAGGGCAGCCCACACGGGACCCGCCAGCGAGAGGCCTGCAGCCGAGGAGGCGGCTGAGCGGGCACGCACCTGCTGCGTGCTTCTCTGGGGCTGCAGGCTGGACTGCAGCCGCCGCAGCAGGGGCGCGCCGTTGCGGGACAGCCTCTTCAGCAGCCAGTAGCTGTGCGCTCGCTCGACAAACTGCTTCTTCCGCTGAATGGCCACCTGATTCGCAATCCTGTTTAACCTAAAAAACAAAAACTCCAAACTTTAGTTTTAAAGCAGTACGTTAGCATGCTTTCATCATGGAGTCTGGAAATGACAGTGTTCCTTTTAGGAAGCCACACGTGTTCACATGTGTTTCTCCCTCATCCGTGACACATGAATGCTGCCTCTGATGTCTCTGGTTCTGCTAAAACCAAGTCCACCACCTCCTGCTGCCCACATATTTCATGCACTATTAAGTCACTCGGGTCTATCAGATTAAACACCTAAAAAGAAAACAAAGCTCTAAATGTTCTTAATTCCTCCACGAGACACTATCCCCACGCACACAGCTGCGGGCACACCTTGGGAAGCTCTGCCGGCTGGCACAACAGGCATGGGTCCCTCAAGACCCACTGGCTCTCATGGGGGTGGGCAAATGCGGGCACCAGCAGTTCTGTCACCTCACAGGAAAGAAGAGCTGGACAGACACCCGAGGGAGCGGCAGCGGCCGGAGCAGGGCTGGAGACAAAGGAGCAGAGGAGCTGCTGCTGGTAGATGACACTGGCATCGCCCAGTCTCCTGAGCCCCACCCCATAAAGGGCAAGGGCTTGTAAAATGGGGTAGGAGGGGGTGGGGATGTGAGCCTTCTGCAATCCTTCAGCTTCCCAGAAAACTCCCCTTTCCCCAGTTATCACTCTCCTGTTGAAACAAAGAGCAACTCATCAATTTGCCTCACAAGGACATTGAGAGATAAGTTCAATCTACACTAGAACAGAAACCACAAAAGACAACAAGGCATTCCTCTTGGTGCATCACAATCAAAATGTCAGGACAGCAATCAGAGACTTTTAAGAGCAAACTTTTTAAAGAATGCAAACCACAAGTCTTACAAAATAACCAGAGAACACCTCCAGCTCAACCACGTCCAGACCATGCTGGCCTGCCTTAAACACATGGCTCAGTGCATTTCCTGACCGCCCAAAGGCTGCCTTGGCTGGCCTCCGCCAGTTCTGAGGGGCAAGCATCGCCCAGGGAGACCCAAGACCAGCTGCTGTGGCAGGACACGGCTCCCATCCCTTGGAGCGGCCTGGCCTGGGGGCTTTGCAGAGGCCGTCACATCAAACCCCAGGAAGGTGCCAGGAGCCTCTGCCTCTCTTAGGTGCACCGTTCATAAGGCAGACTGACAGACTATTAACCCGTTACTAATGCCGATTTTATAATCAAAGAAAACACGGTAACTTCAAGAGAAACATCAAAAGTGCTTCTTTATTCAAAGTAATGTCCATTACTAGCTACACATTTCCCACCTTTCAGATAATTTGTGGATACCATCCCAATAGAACTTTTGTTTTGAGACAAACCATTCAGAGACCCTATTTTCCACCTTCGTACATTTTGAAGTGCTGCTCAGAAAGTGCGTGTGCCATCGATTGGAACACGTGGTCATCTGAAGGAGCAAGGTCGGGTGAATACAGCAGGTGGGTTCATACTTCCCAGGCAAGATCTTTCAACGTGTCTCTAACTGGTTTTGAAGTGTGTGATGGTGCCGAAACCGGTTTGGCTCAGTGGTAGAGCGTCGGTCTGCGGACTGAAAGGTCCCAGGTTCGATTCTGGTCAGGGGCATGTACCTTGGTTGCGGGCACATCCCCAGTAGGGAGTGTGCAAGAGGCAGCTTGTGGTGTTTCTAGCTCTCTCTCTCTCTCTCCCTTCCTCTCTGTAAAAAAATCAATAAAAATATATTAAATAAATAAATAAATAAGGGTTTGCATCCAGTGAACTGAATGTGCTCGGACAAAGATCACTGAACAAAAAAAAAAAAAAAAAAAAAAAAAAAGTGTGTGATGGTGCGTCATCATGAAGCAAAATTATTTTGCCATGTCTTCTGGCCCATTCTGGTCGTTTCACAATCAAAGCGTGGTTCAAACAGATTATTTGTTGTCGATAGCCATCAGTATTAACGTTTCCACCTGGTTTTAGAAGCTCATCATACACCACACCTTCCTGATCCCACCAAGCGCAGAGCATCTTCTTCTTTCCGAAGCCGTTTGGCCTTTCAGTAGATGTTGACGGTTGACCCAGATTAACCCATGATTTTGTGCATGTGGGATTCTCAAATTAAATCCACTTTCCATCGCCAGTCAGAATTTGATGCAAAAAGGACTTTCTTTTGTGCCACTGAAGCAACACTTTACTGATGGCTTTTCAGTCTTACATTTGCCTTTCGTTCAGTTGATATGTCACCCAATTTCCTTCCTTAAAATCCTTCCCATTGCTTGTAAATGATTGGAAAATTGTTTGCTGAGCAACGTTTAATCTTTCTGCAAGTTGTTTTTGAGTATGACATGCATCTTCATCCAATAATGCTTGTAATTGTTGGTCTTCAAACTTTTTCAGTTGACCTGGACGTTCTGTCTTTCACATGAAAATCATCACTTTTAAAGCGTTTAAACCAGAGTTCACAGTTTCTTGAGATAGAGAGTGTTCACCATAAACTTCCCAAAGTATAAAATAACTTTCAGCAGCACTTTTCTTCAAAATAATGAATTAAAACATCCCGAAAATGCTCTTTTTTGGCACCAAATTCAGTATTTTTAAGAGTAAAAATATCTATGATGTTAACACCTTCAGAATATTTGTCATAGGAAGCTTTGAAGCTTGCTGTCAATACAACCAAGGAGCACACATATCAAATCGCATATATATCAACATGTGTAACTCCATCTATTGAAACAAATCCGCATTATTAACCGGTACACCTGGTACAGGCAGATCCGGAACCCAAGCTCTAGTGTGTCGGGGCCACAGTCGCATGGCTTCAGCAGGAGGTGAGGTGCGCTGGGAACCCAGGCTCTGCCTGCAGCCCACGTGCCTGGGGCTGGGGCTGGTCCTGGACACCTCACAGGTACCTTTTTGGGTGGAGTTTCGATTTTGCCATTTTTGACTGAGTTATCACAGCGTGTGAGTGCATACCAGTAAATCTTAGTACATACAGCTCCATGGATCTCTACCCACGCAGACAGACATCCCAACACACATACACACTCCATTATCTCCACAGCCAATTAAAGCAATGTGGATAAAAGTACTTTTTAACAATTTCAAGGTCCAAAGAAATGCTGTTTGGCTACATGCTTATAAATAAAGATTCTGTACCACGAAACAAGCCATGACTCCTCCAGGGCCAGGACTTCTGAGCTGTCAGCCCCGGGCACGAGCACCAGGCTCTGATGGGAATACACGCAGAGCTGTCCTCACGTGCTTACCCAGCACCTGCACTGATCAGCCATCTCCCAAGGAGCAGGTGGGCTGAGCGTGAGGCGGCCCTGCAGGCGCCCGCATTGTGCTCCCGGAAGGACACAGAGCAGCTCGGGGAGCAGCTGTGCCAACCATGAACACGCCACCTGACTAGGAAGCAACCTCAACACTCAGTCCAGCGAGAGTGCAGGCGCGAGGGGACAGCAGTGGGCAGCCAGTCTGAGCGGATGCCCAGCCCACTGCCAGTTCCCAGGACGCACTATCAGCAGTGATGTGCCTTTTAACACATAGCCACCCTCAATAGCCCAGAAATCACACCTTCCCACTATCTGGGGTGCAACACTGGTCTTTGACTAAAGACTGGGGAAGGTGCAGCACCGCTTTTCACAACGACCTGATGGGTTCTGTCCGGAAGCTCTCTCAGGAAGAAGGCTGGCTCCGTGCTGGGCATCCGCTGACACGGTGAGGGAAACCTCGGAGCTCCAGGCACAGAGGACAGTCAGAGCCGAGGTCCCTGGGGTGCACATGTCCTCGCCTCCGGCCCAGCCTCGCCATTATCCAGACCCAGCCAGGTGGGTCTCCCCTCGGCTCACTAACAAGAACTGAAGTTCCTGAGATCAGGAAGTGAGCAGAGCCCCGTGTTGTCAGAGATGCCACCAGATGCTCATCTCTGTGAAGCAGCCCTGACCTGCCCAGCACCCCTGTGAGCCCCCTCCCTGGCCCCGCTGGGGTGGACTTCTGAAAACCAGCACCCTGGCCCACATCGGGAAAAGGGAGGGCTTCGAGGGAGGACTGAGTGGACACTCGTTCCCAGCCCTCTCACAGAGGACAACCCAGGCAAGAAGAAACACCACTTCTGGGTTGGAAAGAGGAGCAGGGGCCACCTGGCCTCCAAGGGCCTCCCAGCCTCATGGCGGAGGCCAGAAGAAACAAAAGCAGAAAGCGTCCAAGAGGCTGGGGACTCCTTAGTCACTGAAGTAGGGGACGTCACTGCATCCAGATGGGGGAATGCATGGCGCCCCCGGTACCTGGGCGGACTGCCACTAGCGAGGCAGACACCAAACTCAAGGCGAGGCTGCTCTACTGAAGGGGAAGGGCTGTCTTCTTTCAAAACAGAACACCCCGGCCCTGACCAGTGTGCTTCGTGGCCACTAGAGCGCCGGACCTCGTACCAGAAGGTCTCGGGTTCGATTCCCAGTCAAGGGCATGTTGTATCTGGGTCTCAGGTCCAATCCCAGTTGGGGCATATGCGGGAAGCAGCCAACCCATGAGGCTCTCTCACATCGATGTTTCTCTCTCCCCCTCTCCTCCCTTTCTCTCCAAAAAAATGGAAAAGATATCCTCCAGTGAGGATTAACCAAAAAAGAAAACAACTCATCTCAGAAGACACTGGGCAGCTGTGGAAACGTCCAGACCAAAGGAGGCTGCCCAGGAAGGTCCCGGCTGAAGGCACAGGAGCATCTTGGTCCTTCTGCTTCGAGGCCCAGGGATGGCGTAGAGCCCCTCACGGTGCCCAGTGTCCTAGGAGTCGGGACCATGGAATCACCTCAGAGGGCACGCCCATGTGTGCTTGCTACCTGTGCAGGATGCACGGGACACGTTAGCAAGAGGTGCCTGGGTAGAGGATTAGGGTGTTCCCCTTACTCCTGCAATAATTTATAAACCTGAAGGTTTCCAAGTAAGAATTGAAATAATGACACCTCTGACCCAGTAATTCCAGGCTGTGTGTGCCCATGGGGGTGCTCCTTCAGTCCGCTTGTCCCACTGCTGACTGCCCAGGCAACACCGAGGCGAGAGTTGGGGTGAGACTGTGTGGCAATTACCTGCTGCCAGTATTAAGATTCAAATAAACTGTCACCCCCACCTCGGCCAAAAGGAAGTGAATACAGTGAGGAGCTCTCCTGTGACGGAGCCCCGTGTGCAGAGGAATGCCTGGGGCAGGGACCCGGGCCCAGGGGCTTGGTGAGCACAGCAGACATGCTGAATGTGAGGGACTAGGTCCTGAGAGAGACCACCAGGCAGAAGCCCCAGGAGCAGGTAGGTGCCTGAGGGTAGTTCGGGCCGGGGCATCTGAAAGGTTGATGAGCATGGAGCACTCCGCCCACAGCTCTGCACTCAGAAGCACTAATTTTAGTTCAAGACAGGAAGCTCTGGGAAGTCAAATACACACCAAGCGCACTGACACCAGATGACACACGCAGGCTTCCAGGCCCGGATTTGTCTCCCTGCACTCTTTGTTTTCACTCACTCTGGCTCTTCTATGAAAACAAATCTGCTCACCAGATGGCCCACATCCCTCTTCACTGGAGGACGCCCTTTCACACTGGACCAAGACAGACTCGCAAGGAGACACCCAGTTCCCCTGAATTAGAACCAAGGAAAGGGGCCCTGGCTGAGTGCTCAGTTGGTTAGAGCATCATCCCAAAATGCCAAGGTTGCGGGTTCAATCCCAGTGTTTCTCTCGGCCCCCCCCCCCCCCTTCTAAAGATAAATCCGTAAATAAGAAATTTAATAAAACCAAGGAAAGTGATGAAGTCATAGGAGGGAGAGATCATTTACGACAGCACTCAGGCCAACACCCACACGAGGGCTTCTCGCCCGCACACCGCTCAGCGACCAGGACACAGCTGCTGGGCAGTACGGAAACACGGGACCTGCATGTGCACGTGACCGGCACTTTTCAGTTTGGATTTAATGCCTTCCCAGAGTAGCCACCACACAGGCCACTGGGGACCCTGGGGCGCTGCCTCCCTCGGCCAGCAGGGCTGCATGACTGCCCCCCGCGGGCATCCACAGGAGCACACACGGCCCTGTTGCTGTGGGGCATCCAGAGGACTTCCACTGCTTCCAGCATCTCGTGTCCCCAGGACACGGTATGTCGGAGCTTTTATAAAATATAATTAAATTAACTGCCAGACAGCAAAGCCTGTGGCACAAACACTTGTCCAGGTCCGCCCTTTATCTCTACTCCAAACTATAATCAAGTTTACCCCTCAGTTAGAAAAACAAAAAAACGCAACAGGAGCCGACTTCACCTTCAGGACATGGCTTAGCCGCATCCCCCGCTTTGAGATACTGAGGCTCAAAGCACAAGTTTCTCCTCATTCAGGCCTGGGCATGCATTTCCCACCTGGGAACGCTTCCTTCTGCAGCCCCAGCACCGGAGGGCGCACTTCCTGGAGCAGGTCCTCGCGAGGGGCTGGACACAGGCAGGGAGCACTTCATACTTGCAACTGTTCAATTTGTTAGGTTGTGTTTTCTGTTCTGTTTACTTCAATTTCTGTAAAGCTGAAATTCTTCGGGCACTTAAACAGTAGCTCTTGATACAAATCCTACACTTTTTGACTCAGGTAGAAATCCACGTTAGGCTGACGGCCCTGGCCTTTGTTGCTAAGTGATTAGAGCACTGTAACCAATCGATGCACCTCTCATACATCAGTTTCTTTCTCTACCCATCTCTCTTCCTCCCACTCTTTCTAAAAATCAATGGAAAATAAAGATTTTTTTAAAAATCAAATCTTTAAAAAAAAGAAAATCAATGGAAAAATAAAAAATCAATAAAATATATTTTAAAAAATAAAATAAAACTATATTTTACTGATTTTCCAAAGAGAGGAAGGAAGAGGGATAGAGAGCTAGAAACATCGATGAGAGAGAAACATCGACCAGCTGCCTCCTGCACACCCCCCGCCGGGGATGTGCCCGCAACCAATGTACGTGCCCTTGACCGGAATCGAACCTGGGACCTTTCAGTCCGCAGACCAACGCTCTATCCACTGAGCCAAACCAGCTTCGGCAATAAAATATACTTTTAAAAAATGATTAACAAAAAATAGCCTGGCTGGCGTGGCTCAATGGTTGAGCATTGACCTATGAACCAGGAGGTGACAGGTTCAACTTCCAGTCAGGGTACATGCCCAGGTTGTGGGCTCCATCCCCAGTGAGGGGCGTGCAGGAAGCAGCCGGTCCATGATTCTCTCTCATCATTGATGTTTCTCTCTCTCTCTTTTCCTCTCTCATTTCTGAAATCAATAAAATAAAAAAAATAAAAATTTAAAAAATAATAAAATAAGTCCTAGCCAGCACCGTTCAATGGTTAGAGTCTTGGGTTCAATTCCTGGTCAAGGGCATGTACCTGGGTTACAGGTCTGATCCCCACAACCAATCTGTGTCTGTCATATCAGTGTCTCTCTCCTCTCTCTTTCTCCCCTTCCGCCCTCCATCCACTCTCTCTAGAAATCAATGGGAAAAATACCCTCACTGCTTGGATGAGGATTTAAAAATCATCATCATCATCTATATAATAAAAGCCGAACGACCAGAACGACCGGTCACTATGATGCACACTGACCACCAGAGGCAGATGCTCAACGCAGGAGCTCCCCCTGGTGGTCAGTGCACTCACACAGGAGTTGTGTGGCTCAGCCAGAAACTGGGCTCCTGGTTGGCAGCAAAGCTAAGGAGCAGCAAGTTGAGTGGTAAGGAGCGGCAAGCAGGACGGGACTGTGAGGAGAAGGAAAATTAATACCTGGGTGCATTAGAGGGAAAAAATACAAAAATATAAATTAAAAAAGATACCCAAAAAAAAGGCAGAGAACATCTTAAAAATAGTCAGAAACCAGCAGGCAGACATCCCCCAGGGGTCCCAGACTGTGAGGGGGCACAAAATGGGCTGAGGGACAGCCCCCTTCGCCTCCAGTGCACAAATTTCATGCATCGGGCCTCTAATAAAATAAAATAAAAGTCAGGATGACTGATCTGCAAGAGATACCATGGTTTTAACAATGTTTTTCTCTGGATGAGATTATGAGCACTTTTTTCTCACTTTGTCTGAATTTACTGTTTCTGTAACGAGTATACACTACTTTGTAAAAGAAAAAAGATTTCATTTCAATACCTTAATAAAATAATGAAAGAAAGAAAAAAAGATTTCATTTCAGGGGGAAAAGCCACTTTTCTCATTCTTAATACAAAGAACAAAACCAGTATTTTAAATGGAGGTCCCTAGCTAGATAGTGTGACACATTAAAACCAAACTATATACAGTAGATCCTTGGGTTACATCGGAGATCCATTCCTACGGCACGAAGTAATGCGATTTTTGCCATAAGTCGGAATCCACCTACGTCACTCACATGGAGCAGACACAGCAGTAATGAAGTGAAACAGTAAAAAAAAAAAAAAAAATTAAAAGCCAACAACTCTTGACCTTTACTTGTAGTAAATAAATAATAAAAAAACATAGCCAAAACCGGTTTGGCTCAGTGGATAGAGCGTCAGCCTATGGACTGAAGGGTCCCAGGTTCGATTCCGGTCAAGGGCATGTACCTTGGTTGCGGGCACATTCCCAGTAGGGGGTAAGCAAGAGGCAGCTGATCGATAATTCTCTCTCATCGATGTTTCTAACTCTCTATCTCTCTCTCTTCCTCTCTGTAAAAAAATCAATAAAGTATATATTAAAAAAATAAAAAATAATAAAAAACATAAAGCACATATGTATATACATCAAAATGACGCACTTTTCTTTTTATAAATAAATGGGAAATGGCAACATAACCATGAAACAATGTACGTTGAGGAGCCCAAGGATTGCCTGTATTTTAACCAAAAAAAAAAACAAAAAAAAAAAAAACCCCTATATATATTTTTTTAATATATTTTATTGATTTTTCACAGAGAGGAAGGTAGAGGGATAGAGAGTTAGAAACATCAATGAAAGAGAATCATTGACCAGCTGCCTCCTGCACACCCTCAACTGAGGATGTGCCCGCAACCAACGTACATGCCCTTAACTGGAATCGAACCTGAAGACCCTTCAGTGCAAAGACCGGTGCTCTATCCACTGAGCCAAACCGGCTTCGGCCAAACCTATATATTTTAATCACACGTTGGTAGGCATGAATTATTTTACACCACAGACATATAGGAAAACAAAACAAAAAGATAACATTCAACATACTGAAGGTAATTTTTACATAATAATAAAAATACCCTGGTAGTCTGTTATTCAAGTGTAAGATAAATACAACTTTATATGTGACTTTCAATCAAGATGATCAGGGTAACAACAGGTATCGTATCAGCTGTTCTCCACGCAGATACCCATTTGCATCTTCACTTCACCAGCTCAATGTTTTTCTTCCTTAACCAAAGGCTTGAAAGCCAGCCCCATGCCCTATTACAAAGAAAGTGTGCCACTTCCTCAAAGCTCAAGGAAGTGCTGGAGTGGGGACGTCTGCTCTCCCAGACTCACAGGGCACTTGCTGGCTCTCAAGTCACTTACCTTGTGTTCTGAACAAGAGCATCTGAAAGGTAACGGAACAAACAGAACAAGTCTGCAACAAGAGGAGCAGGCAAAAAGGTGGGAACAAGTTCGGGTACAGAGCAACCCAGGGCAAGAGCGAGGCAGAGCCTGCCCACCAGAGGTGCCAGGAGAACCCAGACCCCACCACTGTGGACCACCTAGGTCAGAGAGCCTCGCACTGCCCAGGCGATGTTCGCATCACAAAACAAAGGGTCAGGAAAACTAGAAAGACTGTCACACAAGAAGATGGCCAGCCCTCCCTCCCCATAGCGCACTCTGATCTCTACCCTAGTGTCTCCTTTCTCAGCCACGCTGCTTCACTTTTCAACAAATTACTTTAAAAATCCTACAAGGTTCCCAAACTTTGGTGGGAAAGGTGAGGAAGAGCATTTTATTGTCAAAGAAGATGACTACACCTGGGCCCTACAGAGCCCCAGACCAGTCACTGCAGGCAGTGTAGCCCTGGTCACCTTGGCAGCGTCTGGCTTACCCCAGGGCCAGTGCACGCATGAAGGAGACCATATATCCTTCAAGGTCTAACACTCAAGTCTTCTGCAACCCCCATGCTCCCATGCTCCATCCACAAAGTGGTGAATGAAAAGGCCACATTTTAGAGGACCACAGGAAGCTCTAAACAGAAGGCACGAGGATGCTCTACCACGGCCCAGTGGACCCCTCCCTAGCACCCCCATTCTAGGCTCATCTTGACCCCCCTTCACGTGCTTACCTCTGGGGGGGGATGTACGGAGCGCACACGGGTGGCAGGGCCGCACAGGGCTCACTCAGGGTTTTCTTTGCCTTTTTTGCTTTCTTCCTGACCTTGGATGTGGACCTGGCCGTTTTAACTGAGCTGTCTTTTCGACACACACCGTTTTTCATTTCGACGTCCCCATAAATGTTCAGGGGCCGCCGAATACAGCCAGGGGGCGTGTGTACGTCACAGTAAGCGGTCTTTCTGACAGAGAAGGTGGTGGTGCCCCCAGTCAGCTCTTTCACGGGCTCCATTTTCATGTAGAGGCCGGCCTTCTGGGCACACGTCACGTGGAAGGCTGTGTAGCAGTTGGCCTTGTGGCACTGGATGCAGGCGCCCACACCCTTCTGTTTGCAGAGGTAGCACGTCAGCTTCCACCGGGCGGGAGGGATGTTCCTCACGCCGTCGATGGGCTCGATGAACACTGTGTTGGCAAAGCCAACCTCGGGGATCCACAGGGCGCACACCACGTGGCCCCAGCGGTCATCGTCCGTCTTTTTGAAGGCACCTCCCTTGTTGGGACACAGCACACAGTCTGCGGGCCGGGCCCGGGACTGCAGGCAGTGCCGGCACAGCCACTGGCCCTCAGGGATGTAGGGGACCCCGTAGCACTCCTGGTGCACGGCCAGGTTGCACATGTCACAGAAGAGGATCACGTTGCTGTTCTGGCACTCACCGTCCATGCAGATGCAGCACACGGCGTCCTCGTCGATCAGGGACTGCTGCTCCCCCTGCTTCTGGTTCTCGCAGTAGGACTCCTTCTCGAAGCGGTCCATCAGGAACTCAAACACGCTCTGCGACACGGCGGCCACGCAGTCGCCCTTGCGCTTCTCGTTGACGATCTCCAGCCACGCATAGTCCTCCTCGTCCATGTCGTACTCCACCTCGTTGTCCAGCTCCTCGGCCGACTTCTCCACAAACTTGTAGTACATGGGGGGCCTCCTGGGGGCGGACGGGGGGCTGTACTCCACGATCCGCACCTTGGGCTCCGGAAGTGTGCTGGCAGAGGCCGGGGCGCCATGGGTGCTGGGAAGGGCTTCGTTCTTCTTTTTGACTCGGTTGTTTTTGTGGCGCTTAGTTCTTAAGCACACAGGGGGCCTCTCACTATTTTCTTTATTGCTGTTGCATTCACTCATTTCCTGAGCAGTGAGGTCATCTTCCAATATGATCTCCAGGGGATCAAAAATACTGATCCTGTGCAGGCGCCCCTCGATCTCGATCTCCACCATCCTCTGCGCTTGTGCGTAGGTCAGGGTTTCTCGCGTCGGGGAGTGCTTAGTACTGCATGGGGAGGAAGGGTGCCTCGCTGCAGCGCCTCGATGACATCGTCCTTTCCTCCTCATTTGGTACCGACTCCCTGGAACAGAGCAGAGGTGGAGTTAGCTGAGAAAACCACCGAGCACCCTGGGGCAGAGCTATCGAACCCGCGCACGCTGAGTCAGAACTCCCAGCGCACGTCATTTTCAGGCCCCCAAATCACGCATCCCAAGACCCGCGATCGCATTTCCATAGTCGGTCCTCACCGGCCAATGCCTTCCCGGGACCTGAGGACCAGAGGCCAGGAGTGTCCTAGAGAGGTATGTGCAGTGATGTCCCCCGGGCCCTCTGAGGCACGCTGTTCACCAGCCACCTTCCTAGACCAGGCCACGGTCACCGAGGTGCTTGGAAGAGCCCTCAGGAGTGAGTTTCCGCCCTGAGACAGAGAAGCCCACACTCAGGTTAGACTCCAGCAGGTATGGAGGTTGTGACCAGGAGACAAGGTGCTCAGGGGCTCCTTGCTCGTGATCTATGATGACCCAAGGACCCAGCTTCTCCCCCTGCTGCTGCCCAGGAATGCCTCTGCAGCCCAGTGCACCGTCCTAGCGGCACCCATGCTAGGGGCCAGAGGCCTCAGTGTCTGACCACAGCCTGTCCTCCCTCCTCTCCATGAACATGCCCTCCACACCTACATGACACACAGGGTCACCAACCACACACCCAGGCCTCGGGAGGAGCCACATACAGATCTAGGGGACAGTTCTCACCTCCAGGAAGCCCCAACCCAGCTTCTGCGGGTCCTCAGCAGAGACCCCATGGAGACCCCCATGGGCACTTCTCAGCTGTTGGCTTGACTACAGTGCCGGGCCAGGCCCTTCCCCTCTCAAGGACCCCAGACACCTACAATGTGCTCAGGGACAGCATCTCTGCTCTGGCTGCACAGCAAGGGCCACCCGGAGGACCCCGCACTGCCTGCAGAGCCCCACTAAGGGTGCCTGCATCCTGGGCCAGAGGTTTATAATTTGCTCCTTTTAGCCTGCACTGTCCATCACTGACCACTGCCCCAGAGTTCCGTCACCTTGGGAACTGACAACAAGGACCGATCTCGGACCTCTGACACTCCGCCTCCAAACGACGATTACTGGCAGAAAGCGAAAGGACCCGTGAGAGACTTACAAACTAACTCTCTATGCTGGAGCCCAACCACAGGTCTACCTGGTCTTTGGGAAAAGCCCTCAACAGGCTTCTCGTCCTGAAAGGAAAGCCCAGGGCCCTCAGTGCACTGTGTAAGCAGGCCCTCCAGAGTGGGGTGTTTTCGTTTATCCAATGTGAACCCCGCTGTGACAGAAATTCCTTGTAATGTGAAGCACGGCAAACCCCATGGCCAGCCAAACCCCAACTCACCTGCACTCAGGGCCTCCCCAGGAGCCCAGGAACCCAGCCCTCATTTCTGGGGAACCGCCCAGCTGGCCAGACCTGTACTCCCTTCTGAGAGCTGGGCGTGTCCCCAGAAGTAGGTGCCCCAGCCTGCCCGGAGGGGACCCTCGTGCACCCAGGGGCGGGTTCACAGAGGTGTCATTACTGAGGTGGGGCAGAAGCAACAGCTGCTTACTCACCAGATGAAAAGCAAACATGTAATTTTCTCCTCTACAGTCAAGTACCTCGAAGCTCCAACTGGAACCAACCCTAGAACTCAGTCCCAGTGGGTGCTGAAGCTCTCGGACCACTTTCTACAGGAACCTCACCCCCCACCTGCTGGTCAGCCGCGCTCTGCCTGATGGGACCCACCGCCTCGCCTGCCTACCATTCCCACACCAGGAGGCTCTGTATCCGGCCCGCCGGCTCCCTCCGCCCCGCGGCACTTTTGCACAGGAACAAGCATTTCCAAGGGGAACGGACCAGCGAGGACAAGTAGCAAAAGGATCTTCAGAAGTAACTCTGTTAAACACATCCAGGGAGGCCAGGGGGGACCCCAAGAGGAGGAGACTCCACACCAATGACCAACTCAGCCGGTCAAGTCAGCAAGTCAGCAGGGTCCCTGCCTGGCTTCGGACAAGTGACTTACAGGCTCCGGGCCACTGCTCCCGGGGCTGCAAGTGTGAGCGGAAGCGGCACACACCCCCGGGGCAGGGTGCAGACAGCGACGGCCCCGGGCTCGGGTCCGTGCCCGGCAGAGCGGCCTCTGGGCCCGGGGAGCAGGCAGCACCCCGAGTCTACATCGCTGTGTCAGGGGCGACCAGGCAGGGGTGAGGGCTGAGGGCTAAGGACTGACGGGGCGTTCGACGGCGGGCGGGCGGCTTCCTGGGCGTTGGACGTTGGTCGGCACTCACTGTGCGCTCCCGGCAGCTGCACTTTCTGCAAACCCGGGCCTCAATCAGGTTCCTTCTCCACAGAAGGCCCCGGAGCCGGGGCAGGAGTCCACTTCGCCGTGTGCTGCCTGCGCCGCCCGGAAGCGGGAGGGACGCCTCCCCGCGCGGCCGGCGGCCTGACCTTGCGGCCCCCGACTCCCCCGCTGCCTCCCCGGCCCGGGGGCACCCGGGACGCCGGCCCCGCGGGCAGGCTCCCGCCCCGGCAAAACGAACCGGAGCGTCTGTTACATAACGCGACCCGCGGGCGCGACCGGGGCTCCGGCCCGGCTGGCGGCTCCCGCGCCGGTCCCGCCCCGCAGAGGCCGCCCCTGCGCCGCCCCAGCCCGAGGCCTGAGGGGCGGGCGGGCCCGGAACCAGCCCGGAGCGAGCCCGGCCCCCGCCGCCCCGGCCCCCGCCCCGGCCTCCCGGAGGCTCCGGCCCCGCCGCCCCAGACCCTCCGCCGCCGCCGCCCCGCAGCCCGGCCTCCCAGCGCCCCGCCGCCCCCGCCGGCCTCGGCCCCGCCACCCCGACCCCCGCGGCCGGGCCTCCCGGCGGCCGGGCCTCGCCGCCGCCCCGGCCTCGCGCCCCGCGGCCGCCGCCCGCGGACAATACGCCGCCGCCGCGGCCTCAAACATGGCGCCGGCCCCCACCGGCGGCCGGGGCCCACGAGGCGGCGGCGGCGACCCAGCCCGGCCCCCCCACTCACCTTCGGGGCCGCGGGAGCCCGGCGGGCGGGCGCGGGGGCCGGCGCGGCCGAGGCGGCGCTAATGGCGCCCGCGGCTCCTCCGCCAACGGCCGCGCAGGCCCGGCGCCGCCGCTCTGGGCGCGGGTTCTGGCGGGGGCTCCGGCGGCGGGCGGCGGCGGCGAGGCCGGGGAGCCGGGCCGGCGGCGGGAAGGGAGCGGGGCGCGGGCGCGGGCTCGGTGCTCGGACGCCCGGGCCGGCTCGCTCGCTCCCCAGCGGAGGAAACAATGCGGCGAGCGCTCCGCCCGGCGCGCTGCGTGCGGACGTGCCCCGCCCGCCGCCGTGACGTGACGTGACGTCGGGAGGCGCGGGGGCGGGGCCTGAGGGGGAGGGAATCTGAGGGGCGGTCGGCACGGCGCTGAGGGGGATGGGGCTGAGGAGATACCGGGCACCCGGATGCGGAAATGGCTGAGGGGCCGGCCAGACACCGAGCTGAGGGGCTGAGCGATAAGGGGCGGCCGGACGCGGAAATGAGGGGCTAAGGGGGCGGCCGGACGCGGGGCTGAGGAATGGGGAATGAGGGGCCGCTGGACGAAGGGCTCAGGGGCCGGCCTGACGCGGGAATGAGGGGCGGCCGGATGCGGAAATGGCTGAGGGACTGGCCGGACACCAGGCTGAGGGGCTGAGGCAGCGGCCGGAAGAGGCGCTGAGGGATGAGAAATGAGGTCGCCGCCGGAAGAGGGGCTCGGGTCGGCCAGACGCGGGAATGAGGGGGTGGGATGGCGGCCGGGCGTGGGGATGAGGGTCTGAGAGGACAGCCTGAGGCCGGCTGAGGGGATAGGGGATGAGGGGATAAGGGGCGGCCGGATGCGGAAATGGCTGAGGGGCCGGCCGGACACCAGACTGAGGGGTTGAGGGGCTGAGGGAGAAGGGGCCTCCAGACGATGGACTGAGGGGACGTCCTGAGGCCGGCTGAGGGGGTGGGGGATGAGGGGCGGCCGGACGCGGAAATGAGGGGCCGAAGGGACGGCCTGAGGCGGGAATGAGGGGCTGGGGGGCCTGAGGAGGCTGCCGGACACCGCGATGAAGGGCTGGGGCCTGAGGGAGAGGTAGACTCCAGGGCTGGGGGGATTGGGCAGCCGGCAGGGGAGAGGAGCAGACGGGACAGACCGGAGGGGTGCTGGCTGAGGGGGTGCCTGATGGGAGCCCCGCGGGGAGGACACTTAAGAAGTGGGTGTGGGGCTGGACCAGAAGCAAGGGGACTCTAGACAGGGCACTGGGGCCGGGCTGAAGAGGAAGGGAACCCCCAAGGGTGGACGGAGAGAAGGGGGGTGGAACACCGGGTGGGGGAGGGGGGTCCAGAGGGATGGGGGAGGAGTTTTGGGAGAGATGGGGAGAAGCAGCTGGGAGCTCTCATCCCCCTGATCCCAGTGTCAGGAGGCTCCTGGTGGGGTGGGGCTAGGAGGGATCGGCCCTGCTCAGGCCTCAAAGCTGAGCATGTTGGAAATTAAGTTCCTGAACCTTGTTTGAACTCTAAAATTCAGTGGTTTTGTGAGTTTTCATCCTGACATTAAGTCCCAAATGTTATGAGAAGCAGGAAAAACCTATATGATTCCTTGGTTTTCTTTATATTTATCCTGTTTCCCCGAAAATAAGACAGTGTCTTATATTAATTTTTGCTCCCAAAGATGCGCTAGGTCTTATTTTCAGGGGATGTCTTATTTTCCCATGAAGAAGAATACGGTACACATTTATTGTTAAATGAAAATAAAGGAAATTTATTACCTGTATATGGTACGGTAGTACTATAGTTGTCAACACAAACCAGACAAACTGTGAATCCTACAGTATCAAGAATTTACTCATTTATTCAATGACAATCATGTCATCATCTTCTGGAACATCATCATAACAATCCAATTCCTGAATTTACTGGTGAATTTCTTGTGACTCCATTTCTTTCAAAATCAGTCAACCAAATCTCTCATGTTTAGCCTAGGGGGGGCCTTATTTTTGGAGGGATGCCTTATATTTCACTCAGAAGGAAACCTGTAAGTAGGTTTTATTTTGGGGAAAACACGGTATGTAAATACTAGAGGCCGTGCATGGTGGGGTCCCTCGGTTTGGCCTGCGGGGATCAGACAGAAACTGGCTCTCTGACATCCCCAAAGGGGTCCCAGAGTATCACCTGAGAACTGGCAGCTCTGCAGCTCCAGCGTTGTCTGCCCCCTGGCGGTCAGCCATAGTTCCTGGTTGGACTATTCCTTAGGCTTTTTTTTTTTTTAATTTCTTTATTGATTAAGGTATTCCTTAGGCTTTTATATATATTTATTTTTTAATATATTGATTTCAGAGAGGAAGAGAGCGGGATAGAGAGATATAAACATCAATGATGAGAGAGAATCATTGATTGGCTGCCTCCTGCACACCCCCTATTGAGGATTGAGCCTACAACCTGGGCATGTGCCCTTGCCTAGAATCGAACCTGGGACCCTTCAGTCCGCAGGCGGACACTCTATCCACTGAGCCAAAACGGCTAGGACTACATTTATTATTATTGATTTCAGAGAGGAAGGGAAAGGGAGAGAGGGATAGAAACATCAATAATGAGAGTCATTGGTTGGCTGCCTCCCTCATGCCCCTCACTGGGGATCGAGCCCACAACCCCAGCAGGTGCCCTGACTAGAAATCAAACTGTGACCTCCTGGTTTGTGTGTCGACACTCAACTACTGAGCCACACTGGCCAGGCTCCTTGGTCTTCTTGGAGGATTTGTTAGTGCAGAACTGGCTGTGTGGGCCGCCCAGACCCAGCCAGGAGAAAGGTGCCAAAAGGTGGACCCCCAGCCTGTGACATCAGGGAGGCTGCTCAGGAAGAGAATGGACATCCCCACATACACCCAAGGTCCTGAGCTGGTCAGACCTTACCCCACAACAGGCAAGGCAAGGTCATCTGCTTAGGATCTTCCACCAAATGCCAGATTGGGAGTGGCTTACCCCTGCCCACCAAGTGTCCTAAGTGGGGGATGGGGCCCCACAGGCCTTTTGCTGACCAGCACTTGTGCCCCACTGCATCCAGTGTATGAATGGAGTAGTGAGGCATGGAGGGAGGCTTAGGACTGCAGATAACACCACCCAGTGGTCAGTCCTGAGCTAGACCCAACTTCAAAGCTGGTGTCCCTCCAAACACGTCCTTGGGCCAACATGGGGCAGGCCCAGCACATTTGCACCAGACACAGGAGCTGCAAGTGCCTTCTCTGCTCTAAATATGCCTGCTTCTCTGCATCCATATGGGCCTGGGACAGCCAGCAATGGAGAGCAAGCAAGCAGGGCCTGCATCCTTCTGTCCACCTTTTGCAAGTCTGATGCCCACCAACAAGCTGGAGAGTCTCACAACACAGAGCATGAGTAAGAGACAGTCTCATAGAGAAAAGGGAGGACAGCAGCCCTTCACCATAGAGCAGGAGAAAAAATGGAAGAATGGCTTCTCAGGATAGAAGTTTGTCCAGGGAGTTTAAAAAAGACCTGTCACAATGACATTCTGGAATTCTAAGGATAAAAAGCTGAGCCCAGACACCTTCCTGAGGAAAGGTCTTTAATCAGACTGAACCTGATGGTCAGTTTTTTTAAGAGGAGGGAGAAACCTGGATGGTTCCTTGGCAAAGAAGCAATTGACTAAATTCTAAGGGAATTAAGCCTTAAATTCAATACCCAGTGAAACTAGCCTTAAAGTGAAACAGCAAAATTCAGGGTATTTCATAGCCTGTAAACACCTCACACAAAGTTTCTAAAAAAATTAATGAAAGATATAACCTAGCAAAATGAAAGGTGAATCTCAGAGTAAGATATGTATGCCAGCAAAGAAACCAGTTCAGACTGTTAAAAGAAAATCAATCCAAAACCAGTTTGGCTCGGTGGGTAGAGCGTCAGTCTATGGACTAAAAGGTCCCAGGTTCGATTCCGGTCAAGGGCATGTGCCTTGGTTGTGGGCAAGAAGCAGCTGATCGATGATTCTCTCTCATTGATGTTTCTAACTCTCTATCCCTCTTTCTTCCTCTCTGTAAAAAATAAATAAAATATATTTTTTTTTTAAAAAGAAAATCAAATAACAACTTGAGAGAAAATCCCAGATGAGCTGAACATGGCTATGACAAAAGGAGAAGGGAGCAGGAAGTAAAAGAGTACTAAAGTTCCTGTATTGTCAAAGGATATTAGGATATACAGTAAAAGGTTTAAAATATTAAAATATCCAAGTTTCCACTAAAAAAATGGAAACAGGATTTATAGACTTTAAGACAGCTGGGGGAAAACTGAAATGAAAAATTGATAAGTGCCAACAAAAAGAAGATAAATGCATCCTATAAAATAAAAGGCTAATATGGAAATCGAACGGTGGAACACTGGTCCCTCTGACATGCACTGAACACCAGGGGCAAACACTCAACATAGAAACTGCCCCCCCCCGGTGGTCAGTGCACTCCCGTAGGGGAACACCGCTCAGCCAGAGGCTGGACTCGGCTGGCGGGTGCAGCAGCAGTGGCAGAAGCCTCTCCCACCTCCCAGGCAGTGATAAGAACCCCCTCAGGGGATGTCCTACGGCCACAGGCCTAAGCTGGCAGTTGGACATCCTGCAAAGGGTACCAGACTGTGAGGGCACAGACCGGGCTGAGGGACCTGAATGCCGTGCACAGGGTCTCTAGTAGTAAATTAGGAACATAATATGAGAAAACAGAAATAAATTCAAATGTTTGAGTAATGGGAGACATGATTGAATTAAAGTCATCTATTAAAAGTCTGAGACTCAAATTGAAATATACTGTTACTGTTTACAAGAAATATGCCTAAAAATGTCACAGAGATTGAAAAAAAAAGAATGGAAAGCATATATCATACAATTTCTGCTCCTCAAAAGATCATAAAGAGAATGAAAAACATAAGACTAAAAGTTAAAAGATATTTGCAACAAATGTACTTTGAAAATGATTAGTATCCAGAACATAAAAAGAATTGCCAAACCCGGTTTGGCTCAGTGGATAGAGCATTGGCCTGTGGACTGAGGGGTCCTGGGTTCGATTCCAGTCAGGGGCATCTACCTTGGTTATGGGCGCATCCCCAGTGAGGGGTGTGCAGGAAGCAGCTGATCTATGTTTCTCTCATTGATGTTACTAACTATCCCTCTCCCTTTCTCTCTGTAAAAAATCAATAAAATCTATTTTTTTAAAAAAATCATTTCAAATCCACTAGAAAAAGACAAGCCAATAGAATGATGAACACAACACATAATCAGACTCCTTACAGAGAAGAATATGGAAAGGACCAATAACTTTACTAGTTATTTAATAAAGACAAACTGAAACCACTCCAAATTAGCACAAATGTTAAAGTCTGGCAATACCCAGTGGTGGCAAGAAGGTAGGTCAACTGAACCCTACTGGCCAGAATGTTAGGTGGTGCAATTATCTTGGTAAATATGAAATTACTGAATGAAGTTCGACATGTGTATCACTTACCATTACATAGCAAAACGCCCCAAAACTTTAGTCAGCTCAAAACAACAATCATTCCCTTTGCTCACAGATCTGCTGTATCAGCAGGATTCAGGAGTCTCAGCTGTTCTACTCCATGCAGTGCCAGCTAAAGCGTCTTCACTAATGGCTGGAGGGGCCATGTCCAAGATGGTGCACTCAGGCTATGGGTTCTGGGCCTTGGGGATTTCCTTGTGGGATGGTGGTCAGGTTCCAAGAGTAAGAATCCCAAGGGAACCAGATGGGACCTGTATCACTTTTATTTGTACTTATTTATTTATTTTACAAGGTGGCACAGTGGGCTTCCAGATCTGTATCACTTTTCATATTGTTACCCCAGAAGTCACATAGCATCACTTCTGCCCAAGTCTGTCCAGATTCAAGATTTGGGGAGGGCGCCAGCCCCTACTTCCTGTGGAGAGAAGTGTTGATCAATCACATTTTAAGAGGAGCATGAGGTATAGGAGACGTTGCTGTGGACACTTTGGGAAAATGCAAGCTGCCACAATGTGCACACCCATTCCCAGCTGTGGGGTTAAATCGATTCCTAGACAAAAATTTCATGCCTATGGAGAGAATCCAAGACGGCTGCTCGGGTAGGCAACTAGCCGCAGCCGCACACAACAATTTCAATAAAATACAACTAAAATATAAAATGGACATTTCCCAGAACTACAGGAAAGTCGACTGACTGGAAGTTCTACAACAAGAAGCAAGGAGAAAACCAGAGGGAAGCACGGAGGAACTGTAAAAGCCCAAGGTACGGAGACACGGAGCTGGAGAGGAGGGAGGCTGAGTGCCTGGCTGGCGTTCCCAAGCAGGAAGGAGAGAAAAGCTCCGACTGTGCTGGGTCCAGCTCCAACTGCTCTGAACCCCAATTCTAGGCCAGACCCTGGGGACCCAGGCTCATCCATAGGGAGCTGGGCTGTAAGGTGGAACCCCGGGGAAGCAGCGAAAGGAGGTCCCGGAGGCACGCACATTGCGCGCAGAGAAGGGCAGGCCGGCTGTGCCGCAGGATTGCCCCGGTGGGAAGGAGACAGGGGCTCCAGACTGCTCTGAACGCCACCTCCAATCCCACTACCAACTGAACTGAACCCCAATACCAGACTCATTGGGGGAGAGCATAGACAGTTTGGCAGCAGGCGAAAATCAAGGGCACCTTTCTCTCAGAGGCCCTTGCAACAAGTACTGAAGGACCCTGAGTCTCAGGAGTTGCATAGGGCGGGGCTGAGAGAAGCCAAAGCTGTAGGCTCCACCCTGAAACCCCGCCCCATCAGGAAAGCTGCCTGCGAAAATGCCTAAACCAAATAGATCACAAACGAAAGAAATGGAGGACAAAAAGCGACTGGATATAGAGTTCAAAACCACACTTATAAGGTTTTTCAAGAGTTTCCTAGAAAAGGCCGATAAAAATAAATGAGACCTATGAGGATATGAAAAGGGATCAACAAGAAATAAAGAATACATTGTCTGAAATAAAAAATATTATACAGAGCCCTAAAAACAGAATAGGGGTGTCGAACTCAATCAGAGAAGGGGCCAAAATCTAAAATCCAGCCTAAATCGCGGGCCGAATGGTTTACTGAACAGTCATAAACTGACAATGTCATAAACTGACAGCAGAGTGCAGTGATGACAGCGCGGTGCGGGCCACATTGCAAGGCCTCGTGGGCTGGATTTGGCCCGCGGGCCTTGTGTTTGACATATGTGGAATAGAAGATCGCAAGAATCAAGTCAAAGATTTGGAACATAAAGAGCCAGAAGACACTCCTCTGCAGAAGCTAGAAGGCAAGAGAATCCAGAAAATTGAAGATGATGTAAGAAACCTCTGGGACAACTTCAAACGATCCAACATCAGAATTATGGGGGTCCCAGAAGATGAGAGAGAGCAAGATATCGAAAACATACTGAAAGAAATAGTGACAAAAAACTTCCCCCACCTGGTGAAAGAATTGGACTTACAAGTCCAGGAAGCACACAGAACTCCAAATAAAAGGAATCCAAAGAGGACCACACCAAGACAAATCATAATTAAGATTCCAAGAGCAAAAGACAAAGAGAGAATATTAAAAGCAGCAAGAGCTAAGCAGGTAGTTACCTATAAAGGAGCACCTATATGATTGTCAGCTGATTTCTCAACAGAAACCATGCAGGCCAGACGGGAATGGCAAGAAATATTCAAGGTGATTACTAGTAAGAACCTACAGCCAACGATAATCTATCCAGCAAAGCTATCACTCAGATTCGAAGGTCAGATAAAGAGCTTCACTAATAAAAAAAAGCTAAAGGAGTTCATCACCACCAAACCAGAATTATATGAATTGCTGAAGGGGGTTCTTTCAGAAGAGAAAGTAAATAAAGATAAAAATTATGAACAACAAATACATAACTATCAACAAGTGAATCTAAAAACCAAGGAAACTAAAAAAAAAATCTGATGAACAATATTAACTGTTGAATATAATAGAATCAGAGGTATGGAAGGGGAGTGAACTGATGATTCTTGGGGAAAAGGGGAGAGGGGGATGTGGGAAGAGACTGAACATAAACTGTGCACCTATGGATGAGGACAATGGGGGGTGGGGAAAGGGCAGAGGGTGGAGTGAGAAGGGGTGGGAAGGAACATTTGTAATAATATGAACAATAAAAATTTATAAATAAATAAATAAATAAATAAATAAATAAATAAATTTCATGCCTAGACGTAGGCTAGAGAAACCTGCATTTGTTCATCAGGGGACACATTCATTAAAGCAGCACTGTCCTTATTACCAAAAATTTTGGATAATCAAATGAGGTGTGTCCATACAATGAATGAATTGCAACACTTTGAGCCAGGTGCTGAATCTCAAACAGTAATACTGAATGGGAGAGACAGCTCACAGAAGACTGTAATGTGAAGTGTGCGTCCATTTACACTCAGCAGAGAGAGCTAGGAAAGAGATGTGTAAGTACACACACACACACACACACATACATACACACACACACACTCCCTTACCTCCTTCAATATCTATTACCAAACCTTGAGTTCATACTGATAGTTCCAATTCCAACCCAGCAAAGTTCATTCTCTCCATCCCCCTTTCTGTATAACTCTCAGCAGTGAGAAACCTCTTTGAGTTCACCAAAGGGCTCAGTTGACTCTGTATTGGGGCCATAACAACCAGAAATTTGTCCCCAGACACATCAAACCTTCCCCTCCATCAGATGCACCAGCCAAAAGTTCAGCTCCACACCATTAATCTTCTGCTGAAAGCTTGGGCCCAACAAAGGCCTGGAGAAGGGCACTGTGTTATTTTTTAATGTCCTATTTCCTGACTCTTCCCTTTTAATATACACTGAGTGGCCAGATTATTATAATCTCTGAAAGCAGAAATCTGGCCACTCTGTGTGTGTGTGTGTGTGTGTGTGTGTGTGTGTGAATTAGAGGCCCGGTGCATGAATTCGTGCATTGGTGGGGTCTGGCCAGGGGGAGGGGACATGGGCAGTTGGCCGCCCTACCTTCTGGTTGAACTCCTGGTTGAGGGGACAATTTGTATATTAGCCTTTTATTATATAGGATATACACTGAGTGGCCAGATTATTATACGTTCAGAGATCATCATCATCTGGCCACTCAGTGTAAATCTAGTTATTGGCACAGTGTCAATAAAAACCAGTCCTTTTTAACAGCATGTAATTAGACAAATCAATTGTGCAACCAAGGTCTTACATGGCTGTAGTATTTGAAATATGAAATCTCGTGATTTCATATGGCCATCTCAGCTTCAGAACAAGGGTTGTGGCATCTGTGTTGAACCAACGTTCACACAGCCCTCAGACCCACATTGGTCTTACAAGTGGTAAGGGAGACAGGACCTGCAGCAGACAGACACACACCTGCGGTCACACGCACCGCAGGCGAACCTGAAGGAGGTTGGTTTGGTTCGGTTTTGTAACCTAGGAAGAGAAGAGCAAACAAGAGACGTTAAAATCTCAGGCATCACAGAGGCCGAGTCCTACATTCCTTATGATGACATCTCCAGACAGAAGTTGAATTTCCGGCCTCTGTGTTGGGCAACACCATGTGGCTTAGACGTGCTGGCCCAACCGGAGGCCCCTGCATGTTAATTACCACTTCTTAGGGCACCTGTGTGGATGAGTCAGGTCCAAACACAATAAGCCGAGCTTTCTGTGCTCAGAAGGAACCTTTGGAGATCATTGGGGGGGGGGGGGGGGGGCGCCGCGATAAAAATGTTCCAAAACATGAAAAGGCAGCAGGATGGCAGTGGGTCCTTGGGGCAGGCGGCTGAGAACCGTGCAGCAGACCTGCCCGGGAAGTCTTCTGATTCTCTGAGGCGCACTGAACGTGTTCCTTCCTATTGATGGTGATTTCTTTGCAGCTCAGGGAGGGAGATTTGTAGAAGACGATGGCTTGGGAAAGCGATTGCTGTCTGGAATCAATGCCCAGCAGTAAATGGTACAAATGATTTCCGTCTGCAGAAAAGATTGCAGTCAGGAGAGGTTGCTGTTTTATGGCCCTGCGGAACAGTGGCTGGTTCTTAAACTAAATTAGCACGTTTACTCAAGCAAGCTTTCTCATTTGCTACACACACTTCCCTCTCTCTCTCTCTCTCTCTCCAACCTTTTGAAGCAGCCTCGCCGTCATGCTGGTTTCCTCGTGAATGATTTGAATAAATCTTTGACACATCCTTACTTTAGAGCCAGAGAGTCATATTTTTAACTTCTTGGAAATTGTGCTTTGACAGCTCCCCTGTCTAGCTGCCTCCTCGGCATCTCCTCTGGGACATCCAGGAGGCGCCTCAAACTTGACAGAGACAGAGCACCTCCAAACTTCATCTCCAAACTTCTCCTCGCCTGTCCTCCCCATCTGTTACAGGTTGGATTGTGTCCCCGAAAGATATGTGGACACCCCAACCCCCAGAACCTATGAATGTGACCCCCTTTGGAAATAGGGGCTGTACCTATTAAATAAAACAAAGCCATTCGTGACGGTTGTCCTGAGAAGAAAAGGGGAACGTGGACACAGACACACAAGGAGGAGGACATGCGACGACAGAGGCAGAGACCGGCAGGATGCAGCTCTAAGCCAAGGACCACCAGCCACCAGGAGCTGGGAGGGGCAGGAAGACCCTCCCATTCAGGTTTCAGAGGGGATGCAGCCCCGAGGACATCTGAGTCTCAGACTACCACCCCCCAGGACCATGAGACAAACAAAAAAGTCTGTTTTGTTTTTTAACCACCCAGTCTGTGGTTCTTGGTTATGGCAGTTACACCTTCTCAGTAGGTGGTGACTTCATGCTTCCTGAATGAGAGAGAATGCTTCCTGATCGTATCTGATGCAACAGCAAACCCTGTGGGCTCCCCTTGAAAATGTGTCCGAGCAGCCCATGTCACCCCCTCCTCTGTTACTCCCTCAGGGTCAGTCCCCACCTCTCCCACCTGGCTATCTCAGGATTCTGACTAGTCTCTGTGCTTCACCAGGCACCTCTATGTTTCTTCTAGTCACAACAGCCCAAGGGATACTGCCACTCCTGTTTTTAGAAGCTCCCTCAACTCAGCAACCAAAATAAACAACCAGCTTAAAAAAAAATGGGTAAGGACTTGAATAGACACTTCTCCAAAGATATAAAATGGCCAATAATGCCCAGCCGATGTGGCTCAGTTGGTTGAGTATTGTCCCATGCACATAGAGGTCACCAGTTCTATTTCTGATCAGGTACATGTCTGGGTTGCATGCTCCATCCCCAGTGGGGGACATGCAGGAGGCAGCCAATCGATGTTTCTCTTTCATCAGTGTTTCTGTCTCTCTGTCCTTCTCCCTTCCTCTCTCCCTAAAAATCAACAAAAACTTACCTTAAAATAAAATAAATTACTGTCATAACAAGAACCAGGAAATTCAAAACTTGAATAAGGAAAAAAAAAACCACACAAACAGATACCAACACTGAGATGAATCGGATGTTAGAACTATCTGACAGGGATTTTAAAGCAACCACCAAAAAAAAATTATCTGGAAATAAATTTTAAAAAAGAAAATTTTAGCAAAGAAACAAGTTATTAAAAAAACAAATGGAAATTATAGAACTGAAAAATACAATACACCAAAATAAAAATTAAAAAAATCTCAATGGCCTCCATAGAACACTTGATATGACAGCATAAAGATTCCATGAACTAGCTAAAACCGGTTTGGCTCGGTGAATAGAGCGTCGGTCTGCGGACTCAAGGGTCCCAGGTTCGATTCCAGCCAAGGGCATGTACATTGGTTGCGGGCACATCTCCAGTGAGGAGTGTGCAGGAAGCAACTGGTCGATGTATCTCTCTCATCGATGTTTCTAGCTCTCTATCCTTCTCCCTTCCTCTCTGTGAAAAATCAATAAAATATATTAAAAAAAAAAATTCCATGAACTAGAAAATAGAACAATAGTATTTCCCCAATCAGAAAAACAGAGATAAAATAAACTGAAAAAATAAAATAACAAAGCTTCAAACCATGGGACTATAAAAAGAAAATTAACATTTGTATCGTTGGATCCTAGAAGAAGAGAAGAAAGCTGTAAAACTGAAAAAGATATTTGAAGAACTAATGCCAGAAACAAATTTGGCAAAATACATAAACCTACACATTGAAGAAACCGAGCAAATCCCAAGCAAGATAAACTCAAATCTATGGCATGCATATAACCAAACTTCTGAAAACTAGTGAAAAGGAAAACATCTTGAAAATGAACATAGAGAAGCAACACATTGCCTTTAAGGGAAAAACAATTGGGATAACAGTGGATTTTTCATCAGAAACCACGAGGCCAAAAGCAAGTGACACATTTTTGAAGTGCTGAAAGGAAAGAACTGTCAACCATGAATTCTATATCTAGTGAAAATATGCTTCAGGCCGAAACCGGTTTGGCTCAGCGGTAGTGCGTCGGTCTGCGGACTGTAAGGTCCCGGGTTTGATTCCGGTCAAGGGCATGTACCTTGATTGCAGGCACATCCCCGGTAGGGGGTGGGCAAGAGGCAGCTGGTTGATGTTTCTCTCTCATCGACGTTTCTAGCTCTCTATCTCTCTCCCTTCCTCTCTGTAAAAAATCAATTAAAAAATATATTTTTAAAAAAAGAAAGAAAATATGCTTCAGGAACGAGGGGATGGGAATAAAAACACTCATAGACCAAAAAAAACCCAAACAAAAAAACAAAACAAAACAACGCTAAAATAATTTATCACTAGCTGAACTTCCTATAAAAAATAGCTGAAGGAGCCGAAACCGGTTTGGCTCAGTGGATAGAGCGTCAGCCTGCGGACTGAAGGGTCCCGGGTTCGATTCCGGTGAAGGGCACGTACCTTGGTTGCGGGCACATCCCCAGTGGGGGCTGTGCAGGAGGCAGCTGGTCGATGTTTCTCTCTCTATCCCTCTCAATTCCTCTCTGTGTAAAATCAATAAAAATAAAAAATAAAAAATAGCTGAAGGAAACCCAGCCCATGTGGCTCAGTGGTTGGGTGTCAACCTGTGAACTAGGAGATCATGCAGGGTTCAGTTCCCGGTCTGAGCACATGCCCATGGTTGCAGGCTCAATCCCCAGTGCAGGGTATGCAGGAGGCAGCTGATGAATGATTCTCATCATTGATGTTTTTACTTCTCTCTCCCTTCCGCTCTGAAATAAATAAAAAATATATTTTAAAAATAGCTAAAAGAAGTTCTCAAACAGAAAAGAAAATATAACAGCCGAAACCGGTTTGGCTCAGTGGTGGAGCGTCGGTCTGCGGAGTGAAGGGTCCCAGGTTCGATTCCGGTCGAGGGCATGTGCATTGGTTGCGGGTACATCCCCGGTTGGGGGTGTGCAAGAGGCAGCTGGTCGATGTTTCTCTCTCATCGACGTTTCTAGCTCTCTATCCCTTTCCCTTCCTCTCTGTAAAAAAAAAAAAAAAAAAAAAAAAAAAAATCAATAAAATATATTTTTTAAAAAAGAAAGAAAATATAACAGAAAACTTACAGCTTCAGAGAGTAAAGAAAAATGCTGGAATGGGTTAAAATAGAGGTAAATATAATAGATCATCCTTTTTATTACAACTTTCTTAAATCATATTGGATTATTGAAGCAAAACTCATAACTACCTAAAATAAAACAAAATGTATAAATAGAAAATATTTTATTTTATTATTTTTTAATATATTTTATTGATTTTTTACAGAGAGGAGGAGAAAGGGATAGAGAGTTAGAAACATCAATGAGAGAGAATCATCAATCAGCTGCCTCTTGCACACCCCTACCGGGGATGTGCCCGCAACCAATGTACATGCCCTTGACTGGAATCGAACCTGGGACCTTTCAGTCCGCAGACCGACGCTCTACCACTGAGCCAAACCGGTTTCAGCTAAATAGAAAATATTTTAGATATCCATATTTTTTAAATGGGGGTGGGAAAGGAAACTAAAGTGGAAGTAAGATTTCTACACTTTGCTCAAAGTGCTAAACTGAAATCTGTAGACTTTGATAACTTGTGCATGTATACTGCAATACCCAGAGAACCACTGAGAAAACTATTCAAAATGTTACGCTCAAAAGCAGTATGAAAAAAATCAAAATAGAATTTTAAATAATGTTCAAGTATCCCACAGAAAGGCAAAGGAGGAGGAGGAGGAAGAGGACGAGGAGGAGGAGAAGGAGGGAATAAACAGAAAACAATAAAATGGCAGGCTAAAGTCCTAATATATCAAAACATGTAATGTCAATGGCCTAAATATACTGATTAAAACATAGATTGCCAGCCCTAGCTGGTTTGGCTCAGTGGATTGAGTGTCGGCCTGTGGACCGAAGGGTCCCAGGTTCAATTCCAGTTAAGGGCACATGCCTGGGTTGTGGGCTCGATCCCCAGTGGGGGTTGTACAGAAGGTAGCCGATAAATTATTCTCTCTCATCATTGTCTCTATTTCTTTCTACCTCTCCCTTCCTCTCTGAAATCAATTATATATATATCACACACAAATTGCCATAGTGGATTACAAAAAAACACACAGACCAACACATGCTATCTATAGGAAACTCACTTCATACATAATGACATAGGTAGGTTAAAATAAAATAATAGGAACTCACACAACTTAACAAAAGGAAGATAAACAATCCAATCAAATCTATCCCTCTCCCTTCCTCTCTGTAAAAAATCAATTTTATATATATATATATATATATATATATATATATATATATATATATATATTTAAAAATGGGCAAAGACCTAAATAGACACTTTTCTAAAGAGGACATAAAGAAAGCCAGAGACATAAAAAAAAATGCTCAAAGTCACTAATCACCCAAGAGATGCAAATCAAAACAATGAGGTGCCATCTCACACCTGTCAGAACGGCTATCACCAACAAATCAACAAACAAGTGCTGGTGAGGATGCAGAGAATAAGGAACCCTCATGCACTACTGGTGGGAATGCAGACTGGTGTAGCCACTGTGGAGAACAGTATGGAGTTTCCTTAAAAAATTAAAAATGGAACTCCCATTTTACCCAATAATTCCACTTCTAGGAATATATCCTGAGAAATCAAAAAGGATATATACACCCCTATGTTCATAGCAGCACAATTTACAATAGCTAAGATCTGGAAACAGCCCAAATGTCTACCAGCAGATGAGTGGATTAGAAAACTGTGGTACATCTACACAATGGAATACTACACTGATTTAAAAAAACACACACACACACAAAAAAAAACCTCTTACCATTTGCAACATCATGGACGGAACTAGAGAGCATAATACTAAACTAAATAAGCCAGTTGGAGAACAATAAATATCACATGATCTCACTCATTTGTGGAATAGAATGAACATAAACTGATGAACAAAAATAGAGCCAAAGAAAAAAATATTTTAGAATATAATAGAAGTAATCTTTTTATTTGCAGATTTTTAATATAATATTTCCTACAACCTTTGGGCTATCATGCTGCATTAGTACAATTTTGATAATATTATTATACTTAGAATCCTTTTTTCTTGAAATATTCAGGTTTAATGCATGCAATATAATAATTAGATAGTTTTCTTGAGTAATTGGTGTTTATTGCATGTAACATTTTTATATTTAAAATTATTTTTTGAAATATTAAGGTTTATTGCATGTGACATTATTATATTAAAGATGGTCTTTCTTGAAATAATAAAAATAAGAATAAATAGTTGCAGGCACATCCCCAGTAGGGGGTGTGCAAGAGGCAGCTAATTGATGACTCTCTCATTGATGTTTCTAACTCTCTATTTCTCTCTCTTCCTCTCTGTAAAAAATCAATAAAATATATTTTAAAAAATAAGAATAAAAATAATAAATAAACAAATAAGTAAATAAATAAGTTATAGGAAATACACGTAACCTATATAATAAAAGAGTAATATGTAAATTAGCCATCACTCCACGGCAAAAATGGCGGCGCCCATAGCAGACGCTGGCTGCATCGCCCAGGCAATGGGAGCCCAGTCTCTGCTGCTTGGCCAGAGGACTGGGAGCCGGACTCTGCGCTCGCGTTGCCCGTGGTGTGAGCTCAGCGTCCAAGTCAAGGCTGTGCTCCGGGAGAGGAGGAGCCTGTGGGGCCGCGAGCCCAGTTTGTGGCCTGGCCTGCCGTGCTGCGAGAAGGAAGAGGCATGCGGGGTGGCGAGCCCAGAATCTCAGTGCCCAGTGTCCACTTCCCGGCCGGCCCTGCAGCGGGAGGGGAGGAGCCCGTGGGGCCCCGAGCAGCGGCAGCCTGTGCCGGGGTCTCAGGCCGCAGGGCCTTGCAGCTGAGCTGCACGATCCCCTGGCCACAGCAGCGGCCTGGGCTGGGGCACGCACCAGCACCATGCGGTCTCCCAGCGGCAGCTTGGGCTCTGGGGTCTTAGACCAGCAGGGCCTCGCACCCAAGTTGCTGGATCCCACAGCCGTGGCTGCAGCCTGGGCTGGGGTCTCAGGCTGGCAGGGCCTTGCAGCTAAGCCGCTCCATCCCCTGGCCACAGAGGCAGCCTGGGCTGGGGTCTCAGGCCGCAGTGCCACGCACTCCCCGCCATGCGATCTTCAAAGCAGCGGTGGCAGCCTGGGCTGGGGCCGTGCACACCCACCTGGCGATCCCCGGCCAGGCTGAGGGGGCAGCCTGGGCTGGGGTCTCAGCCTGGCCGGGGTTCGAACCCCTCCCAGCGGTGGCAGCCTGGGGTCACAACCATTGAGTCACACCAGCCAGGGAGATATAGAGGAATCTTAAATGTTTCTTTTATTTATTTATTTATTTATTTATTTATTTTTAAAATAGCGGTTACTTTTTTTTTTTTTAAATATATTTTTTATTGATTTTTCACAGAGAGGAAGAGAGAGGGATAGAGAGTTAGAAACATCGATGAGAGAGAATCATCGATCAGCTGCCTCTTGCACACCCCCTACTGGGGATGTGCCCGCAACCACGGTACATGACCTTGACTGGAATCGAACCCAGGACCTTTCAGTCCGCAGGCCGAAGCTCTATCCACTGAGCCAAACCGGTCCCGGATTAAATGTTTCTTTTAAAAATATATATATTTTATTGTGTGTTTTTTTTTCAGAGAGGAAGGGAGCGGGATAGAGAGCTAGAAACATCTGTGAGAGAGAAACATTGATCAGCTGCCTCCTACACAGTCCTCACTGGGTATGTGCCCCCAACCAAGGTATATGTTCCTGACTGGAATTGAACCTGGAACCCTTGAGTCTGCAGGCCAATACTCCATCTACTGAGCCAAACCAGCTAGGACTGCCCAATATGCTAAAGAAAAAAACCCTATCTAATAAAGAGGGAATATTCAAGGGAGGGCAGTTGGGAATGATCGGGATGGCAGGGGAGCGGTTGGGCATTGATCAGGCTGGCAGGCAGAAGCGGTTAGGGGCAATCAGGAAGGCAGGTAGGCAAGTAGTTGGGAGCCAATAGTCCTAGATTGTGAAAGGGATGTCTGACTGCCCCCCAGGGTCCCAGATTGGAGAGGGTGCAGGTTGGGCTGAGGGACACCCCCCACCTGCCCCCCCCCATGCATGAATTTCATGCACTGGGCTTCTAGTTTAATATGTATATGAATACAGGTAAAGCTGGGAAGTGGGAACAAGATGAAGGCTTGTATCAATGTCAATGTCCTGGCTGTGATCTTTTACTGTTTTATTATATAAAAGCTTACCTCTGAGGAAGTAGCGCTTTCTGTGTTATGTCTTAGAATTGCATGTTTCTCCATAAAATTTCCAATTAGCCCTGGCTGGTCTGGCTCAGTGGGTATAGCCTTGGCCTTGGATTGAAGGGTCCTGGGGCCGATTCTGGTCAGGGCACACGCCCGGGTTGTGGGCTCAGTTCCTCTGTGAGGCGTGTTCAGAAGGCAGCCAATCAATGATTCTCTTTCATCATTGATGTTTCTCTTCCCCCCTTCCTCTCTGAAATCAATAAAAATATATTTAAAAATTTCTTTCAATTAAAAAAATTCTACAGCTAGGAATTATTTCTTTTTTGTTATTATTATTAGTTTTAGTTTTTTTGTTACTCTTCACCAGAGGGTATTTTTTTCTATAGCTTTTCAGAGAGAGTGGAAGGGAGAGAGGAGAGAGACACATCAATGTGTCTCACCTTGATTAGTTGCCTCCCATACTCTTCCCAACCAGGGTGGGGATCAGACCTGCAACTCAGGTACGTGCCCTTAACTGGAATGGAACCCACAATCCTCCTGTGCACAGGCAGATGCTCGAACCACTGAGCACACTGGCCAGGGCAGAAATTATTATTTTTAAAAATATATATATTTTATTGATTTTTCACAGAGAGGAAGGGAGAGGGATAGAGAGTTAGAAACATCGATCAGCGGCCTCCTGCACACCCCCTACTGGGGATGTGCCCACAACCAAGGTACATGCCCTTGGCCAGAATCGAACCTTTCAGTCCACAGGCCCACACTTTATCCACTGAGACAATGCAGTTAGGGTCAGGTAGGTGTTTTAAGGGAAAACGGCAGATTAGAAGAGATTACACACACTAACATCTTTTCTGTAATCCACCAGCTTGTCTATGAAACCTGGGAGAGGTTTTATGGAAACATCGAATGTGTTCCCTGCGATCCTCCCGCTGAGGGGAGTGAGCGAATTCTAATCATCACAAGACGTGTAACATGAGCACGTTCACCCTATTTCATACAACGTGAGCTGTAGTCCAACCAGGGAGCCAAAACGGGTCTCTGAGCCGAGGTCCGCCTGGAGAACGTCTCTGGCCCCACAGACACGTGCACCAAGGATGGCACATCCCACGTCGACTTCTGACCCGCACTGACGGACTGGCTGGGGTCCTGGCGGCCAGCACCTGGGGCTCCCCCCGAGGGGCTGCTCAGGAGCAACCCGCCGCTCCAAAGCCTCGCGTGGGGGTCTTTCCATCGCAGTCCCCGCGAACAAGGCCGCGCATGGGAGCCCCTGATCGCCTTTAGACGGAAAGGCTCAGGTGCCCCCAGCACGTGGCACCCAGCACGTGATCGCTGTCGATGGAAAGGCTCAGGTGCCCCCAGCACGTGGCACCCAGCACGTGATCGCTGTCGATGGAAAGGCTCAGGTGCCCCCAGCACGTGGCACCCAGCACGTGATCGCCTTGGAGGGAAAGGCTCAGGTGCCCCCAGCACGTGGCTGCCAGGCCTCGGAGCTCCGGTGCCAGAGGCGGGATGCTGAGCGCCTTTACAGGTGAGCGGCCTCCGGGCGCAGCGTCACCGGCGGAGGGCACGCGGGGCAGGTCTCCCGCGGGTGGGCGTCGCGTCCCCAAGGCCCGCCGGCTGGGTGCGGGCCGGCAGCCGGGAACCCGCCAAAGGGCCGCGGCGAGAGCACAGCTGCCCGGCCCGTGCTGGGCCCGCCAGGAACATTGCGGACTGCGCCTGCGCGGCCGGCCGCCAACCGGGACGGGGCTGGAGCGCCTGCGCAGTCCGCCCTGGGCCCTCCTGTCAGCCGCACCAGGAGCGCGTCGCGGAGCAGGTTCCCCGTGCGCACTGCGCCTGCGCGCCACGGCCCCGCCCCCGGCCCCGCCCCGCGCCGCGCGGGGCCCTGGGAGGGAGCGGCGTCCGGCGGCGTCGCGGCGGGCGGGTGGCGGGCAGCGGCGGCGGGAGGGCCGCGGGGCAGACAAAGCCGCGGCCAATGAATGGGAGCGCGTCCGCCTGCGCGTCCGCGGCCCGCAGACCGCGGGGCCCGCCGCCCAGCCCTGCGCCCGCGGTGAGTGCGCGGACCGAGCCGGCTCCGCCTCAGCCGCGAGCTCGCGCCCCGCACGGCCGTCGTGGCGCCGTCGGGGCCGGGCCGGGGTCGGGGCGGGGGTCGGGGGTCGGGGCGAGGCCGGGGGCGGGGGTCGGGCCGGGCCGCACCGCGGCGATGCTGTGTGCGCCGGGCGGGGCCGGGCGGGCCGGGGGACGCGGCTCTCGGGGCCTGGACCCCGCCCGGCCGCCGCTGGGCCGCGGTCCTCAGCCCCGCCCGCCCGCCCGGCCCCGCTGACAGCGGCGGCGCGGAGACCGGGGCCGCACGGCCGCCCGGGGCGCGGGTCCCGGGCCGGGCGGTGTGGACGGACCCTGAGGGGTGAGAGGTGGGGCCGCCGCCCCGCGGGAGCGGACGCCGGTGGCCGGTGCGGACCGAGGGAGGCGCCCCCGCCGATGTGCCCGTGGGGCCGCAGGGACGGTGCCCCCGCGCGGCTCAGCGCCGACGCGAGTGTCGTTTGTGCGGGTCCGGCCGCCGGGGCCACAGGGACGGAAGTCACCGAGCGGAGGGCGCGCGGCTGTCCCCGGCCGGCGGCTGGGCGGCTCCGCCCGCGGGGACAGGTGTGATCCGGGTCTTTGAAGGCACCCGGCCCGTCAGTGCCGCCAGCGCGGACACACTTAGTTTTGGGGACTTTTCTGCAGATATTTCACTTCCACCGGCATTTCCAGGAAGAGCAACCAGGGGCCTTGACTGAATATAGCTTAGGACCGTGGTCGGCAAACCCTGGCTCGCGAGCCACATGCGGCTCTTTGGCCCCTTGAGTGTGGCTCTTCCACAAAATACCACGGCCTGGGCGAGTCTATTTTGAAGAAGTGGCGTTAGGAGCAGTTTAAGTTTAAAAACTGTGGCTCTCAAAAGGAATTTCAATCGTCGTCCTGATGATATTTGGCTCTGTGGACTGATGAGTTTGCCAACCACTGTAGGAAGCAGAGGCGGTGAGGGCATTGCTGGGACATGCTTAAGCTTTCCCGTGTCCTGTGTGTTTCTAGGTATGACCATTCACGTTAATTAATAAAAATATGAATCAGCGCTGGCTGGTGTGGCTCAGTGTTTAGAGCACCGGCCCAGGCACCAAAGGGTCCCAGGTTTGATTCCCCATTTGATCTCCAGCTCTGATCAGGGGTCAGGGAGATCTCAGGGCGCATATGGGAGGCAACCAATCCAGGAGTCTCTCACATGGATGTTTCTCTCTCTCTCTCCCTCCCTCCCTCCCCCTCCCTCCCCCTCCTTCCCTCCCTCCCCCTCCTTCCCTCCCTCCCCCTCCCTCCCCCTCCTTCCCTCCCTCCTTCCCTCCCTCCCTCCACTTCATTCCCCCTCTCCCTCCCTTTCAGTCTCTCTAAAAGAATCAATGGGAAAAAGTATCCTCAGGTGAGGAATAAATAACAAAATTTTGCGTCTATTATATATAAACCGAATCGCTAAGCATAGTTTCAGATGTGTTTCCCATCGCTGCTGTTTACTAGGCCTGAATCAGCTCAAAGTCGTTCATGTGCCCCTTTCCTCCTCTGTGACCTCACCACCTCCATCGCCGAGCCCCACGCTCCCTGTGCGTCTTCCATTCTGGGGGGCATAGGCACCTCTGGGAGCCGCGCCGCCTCGCCGAGCCTTCGGGAGAAGCTGCTCTTTAATGCGCTCTCCTGCCTGTAGAAAGGGGAAGTGGTTTGTTTAGAAGTTGGCTGGTCAGATCCAGTGCACAGTTTTCAATAATCCACTTTAGACTTTAACGAGGCCAGTGTGCTAAATAAAGCAAGGGCATCCCTGTGACTTGTACTATAGAAACACTAGCCGAGACCGGTTTGGCTCAATGGATAGAGCGTCGGCTTGGGGACTGAAGGGACCCGGGTTCGATTCAGGTCAAGGGCATGTACCTTGGTTTCGGGCATATCCCCAGTATGGGGTGTGCAAGAGGCAACTGATCGATGACTCTCTCTCATCGATGTTTCTAGCTTTCTATCTCTCTCCCTTCTTCTCTGTACAAAATCAATAAAATATTTAAAAAAAAAAAAAAAAAAAAAGAAACACTAACGTTTGATGATTTCTCAGTCCCAGAGATAAAAGGAGGGCACTAGGCAGGACTTATAGGACTTTCATTCTAGTGCCGTGAATGAGCCAGATTCCAGTGACGCATTAATTGTGGTGAGGAAACAAAGTCGTCTGGGAGAGGAATCTGCTTAGGGGTTTGGCAGAGGCTCGGAGGTTCCCACTGGGCTGTCCATGGGGATGTGCCAGCTGTAGCCTTAGGTTTTGTCTGCTTGTCATGATGGACATTTTCTCGGGGAAAGCTCTAGGACAAGTTAGAGATGGTCCACGTAGCTTCACAAAGTTTCAAAGGACAGTTCATCTGCATTGGAAGGAAGCTCAGACTTTTAGCCCACTGACTGACTATTTGTCACTAGTTCAGTTATACTCTGTTCTTTAACGCTCATGAGGAGGTTCGAATGCAACTCAAGCTGTGCAAAGAATATTCTTAGCACCTTGGAGAAGGATTTTTAGTAAATTATCAGGGTTGACTGAACGCTATGCAAAGCAGGTGCTCTGCAGTGTTTGCTCTGTGAGGGAAGGGTGTGGGCCCTCTGGGGGTTCCACATCTGCTGACCGGCGAGAAAACACGTTCCTGCCGACACACTCTGGACTTGGGCCTGTGATGCCGGGGTGCCTGGCTGGACATGTCACCGTCCCAAACAATGCATTGTAGCTACCGTTTGCATCGCATTAGCTGGAGTAAGGTGCTTTAAAGCTTACAGGCTGATTCTTCAACAACAGGGCTTTGGGCTGTGAGGGCTCACTTATATGTGGATTTTTCCCCAGTAAATACTATCAATGTACTTTCTCAAATTTTTCTTAACATTTTCTCTATTGTAAGAAAACAATGTACAATACATGGATAGACTGTATGAGTGGGCTATTTCTATTACTGGTAAGGTTTCCAGGCAATAGTAGGCTACTAATAGTTACCTTGGCAGAGTCAGAAGTCATATGTGATTTTTGACTGCTGGATGGGGATGGGAGTCAGCAGTACTATGCCCTTAATGTAAGGGACGTGAGCATGCTGGATTTTGGTACCCGAGGTGGGTCCTGGCACCCATCCCCCATGGGCATCAAGGGGTGACTGTGTGTATCTGTTTCAGGTCCCTGCCCCTCGGGGCTGCCGGAGAGGGACCACCCCGATGGGGAAGTGGAGCTGTGGTGCGTGAAGAGCAGTGATCATGGTCAGTGTGGTCCCTGACGTGGTACTCGCTGGGCTGCAGCCCCCGCAGTCTGATCTCTTCTGTGTGAGGATTGCCTGGTGGGGGAACCAGAGTGGGTGAGTGACATGGGCCCCGAGGTGGCACAGACCAAGAGCCGCCCATGTTGGGTAGGCGCTCGTTCACTCTGCCTGCTCTGGGTTTCCTTGTGAGTTTCTTTGCCCAAAACAAGTAGTTTCAGAGTCAGCAGCTGTCAGTATTCTAATTGCTCTTGGATTTTTAAGGCACTTCTTACCTTTCAGGAGTTGGCTTGAACCATTGGAATCTATTGTTCCTATTTATGTTTTGCATTCTTTCTGAATCTGGCTGCCCCTGTATGTGCCCCGAAAGGTGGCACCTCTCCACGTGGGGATGCTGAGTGCTCCCACGGCCCTCAGCGGCCGTCCTCTGCGCTGATGCCAGCTTTCTGATGCTGCTGTTTCCTCTGTTCCTCACTCGTTATGTGTCTGAGACGGGACGTGGTGAAAGCTCTCCCTCTGTGACCACTTCTCAGGGGAAGCAATTGGCTGGAATATTCAGCTCCACGTTTTTATTCTTCCTTTCTCATTTCTTTCTTCTTCTTTACAGAGAGGAAGAGAGAGGGAGAGTTAGAAACATCAATGAGAGAGAATCATCGATCGGCTGCCTCTTGCACACCCCCCCACTGGGTATGTGCCTGCAACCAAGGTACATGCCCTTGACCGGAATCGAACTCGGGACCTTTCAGTCCGGAGGCCAATGCTCTATCCACTGAGCCAAACCGGTTTCAGCTATTCTTCCTTTTTCTTCTTTGAATATTAGTGCAAGCTAAGGATTTATTCATTAAATTGTAATCTGTTAAAGTGTGTTTTTGATTTTGATTATAACTCTGATGAGTTGAGATCCCCTTCCCACCCAGCATCCTCTGGGAGCACTTCCTTCTGGACCTTGTGTCAGATGTGTCACCATGTTCGTCTGTGAGCACCTCCCTGCTGTGAGCACCTCTCTGGTGGACAGAGCTAGGAAACATATTTTATTTTATTTTTTTAATATATTTTATTGATTTTTTACAGAGAGGAAGAGAGAGGGATAGAGAGTTAGAAACATCGATCAGCTGCCTCTTGCACACCCCCTACTGGGGATGTGCCCGCAACCAAGGTACATGCTCTTGACCGGAATCAAACCCGGGACCTTTCAGTCCGCAGGCCGACGCTCTATCCACTGAGCCAAAAAGGTTTCGGCTAGGAAACATATTTTAAACATCATGAGTTCATACTGATATTTTTAGTACACATTTAAAATCAGTTTTACTTAAATTCTTTGATTTTTTGTTTGTTTGTTTTTTTGTTAATCTTCACCTGAGGATTTTTTTTTTTTTTTTTTTTTTTTTTGCTTCTTAGAGAGCCTGAAAGGGAGGAAGGAATGAAGGGAGAGAGGAGAGAAAATGAGAGAGAGAGAGAAATATCGATGTGAGAGAGACACATTGATTTGCTGCTTTCCCATCTGCCCCCACTGGGACCAGAGTTCAAACCTGCAACTGAGGTACATGATCTTGACGGGGAATCAAACGGGCTGGTACAAGGGCTGATGTTCTAACCACTGACCAACACCAGCAAGAACAATTTCTTGAATTTGTAAAATTTGTACCATTTTTCTATCCTGAAAATCTTTTTTTTTTCTATCCTGAAAATCTTGATTCTTCATACCATTGACATAATTACTTGTTTTATGCTAAAATGTACATAAAATTAAATAAATAAAATAAAATAAAATAAAATGTACATAAAATTGCTAACTTATAATACTATGTTACCTCTACTACTACTAGGAAAGTTTTAAGTGTTTTTGTTTTTAAGTTCTTTTTGTCCTTAATATACACAGTTGACTGTGAGTAATATAGGAGTTGGGAGCAACGACCCCGTGCAGTTGAAAATCCACGGATAACATTGGATTCCCCCAAAACTTAGTTGGCCCGTGGTATCCATAGGGAGTCTGTTCCAGAACACACACACACACACACACACGGATGCTCTCAGGTTCCCTGTATAAAATGGTGTAGATCAACACATACAGTGGCCCTTTGTATTCATGGACTCCCAACTACAGATCAGAACTACGACTACAGGTATTTATTGATGAAAAATCCACTTCTAAGTGGACCCGTGCAGTTCAAATCTGTATTTAGTCACTTGTGTCCTCCTCAGGATGAATAAAGTACCATGTTTAAAAGCCCTTCATGGCCCTAACCGGTTTGGCTCAGTGGATAGAGCATCGGCCTGTGGACTGAAGAGTCCCAGGTTCAATTCCCATCAAGGGCATGTACCTTGGTTGTGGGCACATCCCTAGTAGGGGGTGTGCAGGAGGCCGCTGATTAATGTTTCTAACTCTGTATCCCTCTCCCTCTCTGTAAAAAATCGATAAAATATGTATATATTTTTAAAAAGCCCTTCATGAATATTCTTTTGTTATTGTTACTAATCTTCACCAGAGGATAGTTTTTCCATTGCTTTTCAGAGTGGAAGCGGGGGTGAGGGTAGAGGGTGGGAGGGAAACAAACAATGAAGTGAGAGAGTTAAATCAATTGTTTGCCTCTCGAACTTGCCCTGACCAGGGGGCAGGGAGCAAATCTGAAATCCAGGTACATGCTGGAATCAAACCCAGTAACCTTTGGTACATGGGCCAACGCTGTAACCACTGAACCACCAGCCAGGGTGATGAATACTCTTGTGTGTGGTTTCTCTCTCTGCCTTCCCCTCTCTCTCAAATTAATAGCATATCCTCAGGATAGGATAAAAAATAAAGATTTTGCTGGCTCCCCAGAATTCTGCAATGTGTCCTGTCCGTCACATCTCCCTCCCTCCTTCCTGACAAAAGTAACTGCTGACCTCACTTTATGGCAGTTACCCTCTTCTTCAGAGTCCCTTGGGTGAAGAGTGCACCTCCACATAGTAAAGAGTTGCCTGGTCACATAATTCTTAAGTCTCTATCATCTCTTTCACCTCCACGGGCATGATTTGTGGAGGAGGCCCCGTGGTTGGACCCATATTCCTCACTTTAGATTTTGCTGGTCATGGTCCTCGGGTGAGTGTGATATGTTCCTGTGTCCTTGGTTCCCTGCAAGTCTGTAGTTGCTCTAGAAGCTTAACCATATTCAGGTGTGACCTCTGGTGAGTCTCCTTCATGAGGGTGTGATGTGGTTCTGTGTGGAGGCTCTGAGGTGGGCATCTCGTTTGGATGTTGGCAGGCAGTGAAGCACATGCCTGTGTGCTCTCTGCCATGAGAAGGTGTGAAACGAGATGCTGGGCTCAGTCCCTGAGGGTGCCTGGTTCATGAGCTGGACTTCCAGCAAGAGAAGTCTGTCCTTCCCCATATCTGGTTATCTAATGTCAATGCTCACATCTCAAACTGAAGATCAGTGTGTAATCCTGTCTCTTCTTCAATTTTCAAAATAATGAATCATTTTTCTATCATCCTCCAAAGGTGACCATTTGATTTTATTTTGGTATTATAAACTCATAGGTTTAAACATCTTGGGTGAGTTTTAAGCAGGGACCTCCTTGTCTGCATGACATTCAGTGTTTAGTCTGTGAATTGGTTGTTTCAGAGTTTAGCTGCAGGCTTCTTAGCTCCTAATTGATGTGTCCTTTCTGATAGCAAAGGGGAATGAAATTGATTTCAGAGAGTTCAGCTTTGCTGATTATAGGAGCAGCAGGTGCCTCCAATACACGACTGGCGGGTGAAGGCATCAACTCTAGCCCAAACCAGCCTCTGTATGACATGGAGCGTTTTTTCTGTGTTGCCCCAATCCTTCATTAATAGATTGTTCGATTTTAAATTCCTGCCTTTCATTTTCTTTTCTAGTTTTTTGTTTTGTTTTGTTTTGTTTTGTTTTTAATATATTTTATTGATTTTATACAGAGAGGAAGGGAGAGAGATAGAGAGTTAGAAACATCGATGAGAGAGAGTCATCAATCAGCTGCCTCTTGCACACCCCCTACTGGGGATATGCCCGCAACCAAGGTACATGCCCTTGACCGGAATCGAACCCGGGACCTTTCAGTCCCTAAGCCGATGCTCTATCCATTGAGCCAAACCGGTCCCGGCTCTTTTCTAGTTTTAAAGCATTTTGAAAAAGCGGCTTTTAAAAAGTTAAAGAATGAGCTTTTCTATTTTAATTTACCATTATAGCATTTTTTTTCTATGCAGATTGCGGCTGATAGGTCCCTGGCACTACAGGGCTTGAAATGTGTAAATTAGTTGTGCTTGACCTGATTTCATCTTTTGTAGGTAATGCAGGACCATCAAGATGGCAGCAATCCCGTTTCCAAGGCAACAAGCAGGTCTGCACAGCATGAATTTGCACCTGCACCACGAAGTACTTCATATAACTCCTGGAAAGCAGTGGTCTGCACCCTGAGATGATGTGCTCCTGAGTTACATATTCTGTTTTCCAGTAAAATGTAGGATTAGCCATATACATGAACATCCTGAAAGATATCATTATTTTGAAAACACTGAAGATAATGCATGTCTGGGGGCAAATGGAGAACTTGGATCATTTTCTTACCAACCTAAGATAGCAACAGATGACAAAGCCAGAATAGTTATGGTGAGTCATGGAGAAGAACCAGGAAACCCATCCCCCCAAAGGGGAGGGTGACTTTGTGTCTGATAGAATAAATTTTAAAATAGAAGAGGAAAATGATGGAATTCCAAATCACAGTCTGGAAAGCGTGGCATTTAAGATTGAACAAGAGGACAGGAAAGCAGCTGGCAGTGGTGATGAGCAGGCAGAGATCAGAGCAGCAAGCTACAGCTGTAAGCCCCCGGGGAAGTGTTTCCCGGCTGACCAGGAGGACGAGTACGGGGCCCTGTTCTCACAGTACAGCAGCACGCTGTACGATGTTGCCATGGAAGCTGTGACGCAGAGCCTCCTGTCCAGCCGCAGCATGAACTCCAGGAAGAAGTCTCCGGCCTGGAAACATTTCTTCATCTCTCCTCGGGACAGCACAAAGGCAGTGTGTGTGTACTGCATGAAAGAGTTCAGCCGCGGCAAAAACGAGAAGGACCTGAGCACAAGCTGTCTCATGCGGCACGTGAGGAGGGCGCACCCCACAGCACTCATCCAGGAGGAAGGCAGTGTGTCTCCCCTGGCCTCCCTCTCCTCCCCTGCACTGGTGTTCCCTCCTCAGCCCATCCCCCTGGGAGACCTGGGCACCGTACTGTCACCCATCAAACTTGTCCAGAAAATAGCCTCCAATGTCTCGTCTTCTGAGCAGGTGGCAGAGGAATCTGGATCTGCCCTATCTTCTGAAGAGGTCTCCTCTGATGTGTCCACCTCTGAGAAGTACAGGCAGGAAGAAGCCCTGGTGGAGCCACCCCAAGCCCTCCCCACTCCCCATGACGACTCTGCAGAGAGCGGGCCGGAAAAGAGCCTGCCACTTCCAAAGAGCACCTCTGGATCGCGCAGGTGGTCCGCGGTCTGGAAGCACTTCTACCTGTCACCTCTGGACAGCTCCAAGGCCGTGTGCATCCACTGCATGAGTGAGTTCAGCAGAGGGAAAAACGGGAAGGACCTGGGCACCAGCTGCCTCATCCGGCACATGTGGCGGGCGCACCGCGCCATCGTGCTGCAGGAGAAGAGCAGGGGAGCATCCATGCCCCCACCCTACTCCACGCCCCCAACACTGCTGCCCGCCCTCCTGCCTCCTGAGAGAGATCCAAGCTTGGTGTCCTCATCGCCAGGCAACGAAGTTCAAGAGCTCCCCTCGGCGTCCTCCTCCCCTGACCAGCTGACTGAGCAACTGCAAGCGTATCTGAAGCCTGGGGATTCGCCAGCGGAAGATGCATCGGTGCTGTCATCCTCTGATGATGTGGGCGAGGCCTCGTTGGTGTCCTCCCCGGAGAAGCAGCAGGGTGATGGGTCGAGCCCTCACATGGGGGAATCTGGTGTTGTCTTCCAACAGAACCAAAAGGTGATGAAGAGACTGAAGTCGGAGGTCTGGCATCACTTTTCCCTCGCCCCCACGGACAGTCTGAAGGCAGTGTGCAGACACTGCGCCTGCGTCATCAGTCGAGGAAAGAAGGGTGACGTGGGCACCAGCTGTTTGATGAGACATCTCTATAGGCGCCACCCAGACGTTGTCGGGAACCAAAAGGGCCTCCTGGAGGCTGGTTTGGCCGATCCTCCGTACAACACCTCGGCCTCCACAGAAACTCCCTCCAGATTAACTGACCTTCCATCCGTGGTCACCAAAAGCAGTCCAGTTCTGTTTCCCGTTCACAGCAAAAAGACCTCCAAGCTGTGGAATCACTTTTCTGTCTGCTCTGCAGACCCCACTAAGGTCGTGTGCTTGCACTGTGGCCGGACGATAAGCAGGGGCAAGAAGCCCACTAACCTGGGCACCAGCTGTCTCCTGAGGCATCTGCAAAGGTTCCACGGGAGCGAGCTGAAGACCGATGGCCCCAATACCGTGCTGCCCTCTTCTCCGGGCGTCAGTGTGCCCCTGAGTGCAAAACTATCAGGAGCTTCCTCCTTTGACGACACTGGTGAGAAGTTGTATGATTCTCATCCAGTTGCCAAAAAGATAACAAGTCTCATAGCCGAAATGATTGCACTTGACCTTCAGCCATATTCTTTTGTTGATAATGTTGGCTTTAACAGGCTGCTCGAATACTTGAAACCTCAGTACTCTTTGCCCTCCCCTTCCTACTTTTCCAGGACAGCTATCCCCGGAATGTACGATAATGTGAAACAGATCATTATGTCACACCTTAAGGAGGCTGAGAGTGGTGTGGTCCACTTCACGTCTGGAATATGGATGAGTAACCAGACCCGGGAGTACCTGACACTCACTGCTCACTGGGTCTCCTTCGAGTCGTCAGTCCGACCTCACTGTGAGGACCACCACTGCTCAGCACTGTTAGACGTGTCACAGATTGACTGCGACTATAGCGGCAACAGCATTCAGAAGCAGCTGGAATGTTGGTGGGAGGCCTGGGTGACCTCCACTGGCCTTCAGGTTGGCATTACAGTGACTGACAATCCCAGCATAGGAAAGACGCTGAATGAAGGGGAGCACTCCAGCGTGCAGTGCTTCAGTCACACGGTGAACCTCATTGTCCACGAGGCCATTAAAAGCCAGAGAATGGTGCAGAACTTACTGAGCATCGCTCGGAAGATATGTGAGCGGGTGCTGCGCTCCCACGCAGCAAAAGAGAAGTTGGCAGAGCTGCAGAAGGAGTATGAGTTGCCGCCCCACCATCTTATTCAGGATGTCCCGTCCAAATGGAACACGTCGTTCCACATGCTCGAGCGGCTCATTGAGCAGAAGAGAGCCATTAACGAGATGTCCATCGAGTGTAACTTCAGGGAACTGATCAGTTGCGACCAGTGGGAGGTCATGAAGTCTGTGTGTCATGCGCTGAAGCCCTTTGACGCTGCGAGTCGGGAGATGAGCAGCCACATGTCCACCCTCAGCCAGGTCATCCCCATGATCCACATTCTGAACAGGAAAATTGAGATGCTGTTTGAGGAGACCATGGGCATCGACACCATGCTGAAGTCTCTGAAGGAAGCCATGGTGAGCCGACTGTCCGCCACCCTCCACGACCCCAGGTACATCTTTGCTACACTGTTGGACCCTCGTTACAAAGCCTCCCTGTTCTCCGAGGAGGAGGCGGAGCAGTACAAGCAGGATTTAATCAGGGAACTAGAAATGCTGAATTCTACCTCAGAGGACATACCTGTCTCCAATGGGTGTGCTCCAGGCTCCCCATCGACAGACTGCAGTGGGGACGAGAGCCTGTGGTCACTCATGGCCAAGATAAAAAAGAAAGGCCCAAGAGAAAAGATGAAGCTTCCTGAGGCCATGGTGCTTTCTTACCTGGAGGAGGAGGTGCTTGAACACAGCTGTGACCCACTTACCTACTGGCACCTGAAGAAGTCTGCCTGGCCAGGACTCTCAGCCTTGGCCGTCAGGTTTTTGGGTTGTCCCCCGAGTATTGTCCCTTCAGAAAGGCTGTTCAGCACTCCCACTGAGAACGGTAGCTTTGGCCAGTCCAGGTTCATGATGGAACATTTTGAAAAACTTATCTTTTTGAAAGTGAATCTTCCATTAATATATTTTCAGTATTGAAATCACAATGGAGCCACCAGGCTACAGATGTTGTTGCTCTTTAGGCACCAGCTGTTTGTCACGGGCTGTTGGTTGGCACCAGTCGGTGCCAAGGAGGACATCAGACCAGGCACTCTCAGGTCCACACTGAGTTTCTCTTGCAGTCTCACCGTAATGTCTCTATGTGCCTTACTCCTAGTCCTTCAAGCCAGGTACCGCGGTGTGTGTTTCGAAGCCACTAGAAATAGCCTGTCTTGTCAATTATGAGATATGGTGTTTAGGTTTTAATCCATAACTGTAATTGTTTTTAAAAGCTGGGGGTTAGTTATTTGTTTTACTAGAAAGACAGAAGATGTAAACAGTTTTATTCCACAGGCTTTTTATCCAGTTATGTAAGAACAACAAATCAGGTACTGTATTTTAGTTAAAAATTACTTTAATTGCAACAAAGCAGCCTTTGTGGCTGTCAGATAAAATATGGAAATAGATGGAGTAGGAGCCATCCTGAGTGGTTTTTACCTGCATCTCTAACATAATGTGAGGAGTGCAGAGAATATTGTGGAAGATGCTGTTCACTACAACAGAGATGTGGCATTTGAAGACAAGATAAACTTAAATGTGTCATGGAATGTCAGTCACATGGTGCTGGTAAGAACTTGCCCATGTTGTGTTCGTGTTGAGGTTTCACCTGGTCAGTTACATTGGAGACATCCTGACTCTTTAGAACGTGCTCCTTGCTACCTGTTGTCCAACACGTTTACAGCAGTTCTGGTGATTGAACCTCCAAGCTTCTGACTTAGTGTCTCTGCTTTGAAACTATAGACTTCAAAATAGTGTCTCTATTTTGAAATGTGTGTAGTCCCCCCCCTCCCCCCCATTGGTCAATCACGTGTAAAATTCTTTTCAGAGGAGGTGACTGTTAACAGGGAAGAAGACTGTTACAGGACAGTTGTGAGAGCAGCCTTCAGTGTTCCGTGACAATACGGAAGACTCAGTCATCACGGGTATTTTAGAATCCCAGGGACATCAGAATGAAATGCCAGTTGTCAGATTCTTTTAACAGTATGTCCTCAGTTTTTGCTTCAACATGTAGAAAAGGATCCCTTTTCTTATTTCATACCAATTAAATATTCTGGGTGAAACAAGTCACTCATTGCCTGTGCCCTTTTAGAAAAGTTGTTTCCTCAAAATACTGTACCTGTTATTATTCTCACTTTGCATTGACTATGTTTTGGTATATTTATAAATGGGGAACTCAGTTTCTGAAATTAAACTTTTTATTTGCAATTTTCCACTGTTGGAGTAAGCTGGCTTTTTCTTCTTGGGATGATAAAGCAGTCATATCCTTTGGGTGCCAGTGCACAGGGAAACCTCGTTCATGCAGCCCTTGAATTTGTGCCTTCGTTCCAGATAGGACATAGGGAGGTGATGAAGTGGTCCTTCCGACAGTTTTCTGAGATGATGCGGACTTGTGTTCGGACAGCTCCTAAAGGTTGTCACGGAGACAGGCCCAGTGCCCATGCATAGTGCCCAAACAGAAGAGCCCGTGGGCAGCCTCGTAATCGCCTTGTCCATGTAGCCTCTCCCGAGATGCTATGCGCAAATTCCCGAATCCAGCCTCTGTTCCGGGAGCACCAATTGGTGAGCCATGCTCATGCGGTTTCCCCACAACTTACATGAGAATCCCTATAAATGTGTGCTCAAGCAATACTGTGTGTAAAGACGTTACCAGTTTGAGATCCGGGCTGTCATCAGTCTTCCCTGTGCTGGGTCTAACCAGATCCAGGTGAGTCCAGAAGGCCAGAATAAATTTCCTGGAGATTCAGTGTTGGACTCACGGCTTTCCTCAAGGAAGAGTCCCTCAGCTTTTTATCTGGGTTGGAAGTAGCCCTGCCTCACAAGGTGGAGGTCATGGGTGGCTCCTGGCTGGGGGCCCTGGCTCTTGAGTGCTCAGGTGAACTTGATATGGGAAAGGTTTCCTTGAAGGGTCTGTACACCTGGTGCCAGACTGATGGTCTCAGTCGTTGAGGCCTGTAAACTGCTCCTGCGCCTCCAGTTCACCAGCCACAAGCTAGGGCTCCCGACCCTCAGGAGCCTGTGGAACGTATGAGGCCCTGTGCCTGCTGAGCACCATTTGTCTCGGTTGCCAAGCTCATGTCAGGGATAAGCACTGATGTATCTCCTTTCGTGCTCATGCTCCAATGGTTCAACGTGGGTTTCCACTATAGGGGAGGGTTCACAGTGTACGGACAGCTCCTAATGGTTGTCACGGAGACAGGTCCACAGAGCCGGATGTTTGCTGTTGGGTCCATTACAGGACAAGCTTGCTCACTTCAGAGGACAGAGAACATGGCCCAAGGGATGGACCTCAAGTGATGGGCCGGCAGCGGTTCTTTGCGCATTCGCTCATGTTAACTAGAAACAGGTCCTGTGAGCGCTGCGGAAACAGTCAAACCTGTGTCCCTGGGCTGCTGACCAGGCGGCTGTGACAGGCCCAATGCTAACAGCTGTCTGGTGTTGCTCATAGCTGGTCCTGATACCGATGTTTTCCTATAGAGCAGTGTTTCCCAAACTTTTGACATATGTGCACCCCTTCTATAATTTTTGTAACGCTGAGTACCCCTCGTACTCATGAGAACGTAGAATTAGGCGCAGCTAAGCACGGGGCAGTGCGTATCCCCACCAAACTCCGGTGCAACGTGTACCCCCACCAAACTCTTCCCCCACCCCTGGGGGTGCGCGTACCACACTTTGGGAAACACTGCTATAGAGGAATGCAACTGGAAATGCGACTGCTCTTGGCCATCCCGCTATAGCTCGCTCAGACCGAGTACCAAGCTGTTCCTTCCCTGCTGTAGGTGATATCTGGGCCGGAGGCCCTTCTCTGGTCACTCCTAATGAAAAGCTCTTAGTCTTGGGAACTGTCTCATCTCAGTGAATGAATGCTGTTATATGTTAATAAAATGTTGGTGCTGAAACCAGTTTGGCTCAGTGGGTGGAGCATTGGCCTGCGGACTGAAGGGTCCCGGGTTCGATTCCGGTCAAGAGCATGTACCTTGGTTGTGCGCACACAGCACCCTGGCCTGCCTAGCTCCATCCACAGAAGGGACCTAGAAGCAGACCTCCCGATAGCAGTGAGCACATTTTGTATCAGATCTTGGTTTCTAAAACCATTTCCTGCCAAATGGTGCCCTCAGAGAAATGAATGGTTCCAGAATGTAGACAGAGGCCTAGAAGAGCCAGAATGCACACCTTATGCCATGAAGTAGGACAGTGCTCCAGAAGTTACCATGATGGGGCATGTGATAGCCTGACGGCCCATGGAGTGAATCCTGCACAATCTGAACACAAGATGAGTAGACGGGGTGACTCTCAGACCATCAGGCCCAGCAACAACTTGGACACACATGCCAATAACTGACACATATTTGAATGCTGAGAAATTATCCATGAGTTGACAAATGCCAATCATAGATAAATAAGTACTGAAAAATGGGCAAGGACTCACACACAGTGCCCAATGCTGACTGGCAGAGGTGGAGGCCCTGCAGACTGCTGGCCGCATGGTCAGCAGGCGCCACGTGTGGCACAGCTGCAGGAGGTCCTGGTCTCAAGGGTCTGAAGGCTGACAGTCAGCTGCTGTGGAGCAAACAGTGACTGCAGTGCCTTTCCTGGACACACGGGGGTAGTCAGGTCCAGGCCTCCCAGTAGGCAACTCACTCTCGAATGATCAGATGATAGCTTGTCTTTATGCACTTGAGTTGTGCATATGTGCATGTGGTATGTGTGTGCACACATGTGCAGTGACACCCCATTCTTTATATTAACTTTGATGTCAGACACACTTTGGCTAATTAATAAATGTGGTTCAGTAAAGCATAAATGTGCCCAATCTATATATATAAAAGGCCAATATGCTAAGTGACCGATCGCTATGACGTGCACTGAGCACCAGGGGGCAGACATTCAATGCAGGAGCTGCTGTGATGTGCTCCAGCCATTTACAGAGAAACGGCATTGTGGACTTGGCGCTGACAAAGCAACACTCAGCTTCCCCCAAGTGGGACACAGGCCTTGCCACCACCCCAGAGCAACAGCCCACCAAATCGCAGCCGAAGCTGCCATGGTGCAAAATGCGGCCCACAGCCCAGCCCAGCCTGGAAATGGTGGCTGTGAGCACTGGGTGTCACGTAGCAACACCTGGCTTCCTCTCCGTAGTGACCAGCCTCCTTGGAGTTTCTTCAGCCCAGGAATACAACTTGCTTTATAGCCAGGTGCAAACATTTTACACTGTAACCAAATGTTTGTGAAGCATTTTCCTGTGCCTCATCTCATTTGATCTTCACAGAAGTCGTGGAGTAGGTAGATAGGAGACTTAGGGAAAGCCTATTTTCTTTTCATTAGCCAGAACATGGAGATTTAGAAAGTTTAGATACTTGACCCGACTAAAAAGTAAGAAATGGTGGACCTTAAAAATGACTTCAGGTTTTCTCACTGCACAGAATATAGTCAGACACTGCTTCAGTTAAATGGTTTACCCTTTGTTTTTTCTGCACGATCTACAATAATAACCTGCTTTGTGTTGATATTTACTGATGTGTTGCTAATAATTATCTAAAAGAGAAGTTAGGGTGCTTCACTGGGCTGGAAAAAGTTTGGCTAATTCAGATAGCAGGTCTAATTAAGCAAGCTTATTCTATATAAATAAAAGGCTAAATTGACTCGCACATATGCAATACATATAAAGCTCTCACTGGTGCCAGTTGCAAACACGTGTTTTGATCTGTCATAGTTGAGCGTTAATTTGGTTGATGCTTCTGTTACAGAAAAAGGGTGAATAGTGATATTAAAATATTTCTTCTAATTAGTTTCCTTTCAATATGCAAGAATCCATGCACTGTGCCATAGTTCATCACATAAAAATAAAACCTAGCCCTCGCTGGTTTGGCTCAGTGGATAGAGCGTCAGCCTATGGACTGAAGGATCCCAGGTTCGATTCCAGTCAAGGGCACATGCCCAGGTTGCAGGCTTGATTCCCAGTAGGGGGCATGCAAGAGGCAGTCGATCAATGATTCCCTCTTATCATTGATGTTTCTATCTCCCTTCCTCTCTGAAATAAGAAAACACACACACACACACACACACACACACACATTTTTTTTAATAAAAAATAAAACCTCGGGGAAGGCACTCTCTGGAAACATCACATGTAAGACTGCTAAGAAGAAGATGTACAAACTTTAATTCTCATTCTCCTTGAACGTGTATGTCTGAAGTATCCTCGCGATGGAACCGTGTCCCTGGGAGGGTGGGGTTAAGGGGGCACTCCATCCAGCAGGTGCAGAGGCTCCGACGTCACAGCCACAGACACGCAACCTTCCCCCGGCTGCACTTGTTAGGTGCCAGGCCCCAAAGCGGCTTCCAGGGCAGCCAGCAGCTTGGCCACCGCTCCGTGTGCAGGCCCACGTGGGGCCCTCCTCGGGCGGCGGGTGGCTTCGGCCAGCCTTCGGGCCCGTGGAGGAGGCACGGTGTGCGTGTGGCTGTGCCTGTGCTGTTCTTGTCGGGCGCTGGGCGTTCCCTCAGGAGGGCCCGCGCCGTCTCTCCAGAAGCACCAGCTTTGTCTGCAGGTTGACGCTGAAGGGAGGCAGCGTGGTCAGGTTCAGACTGACCCCCGTGGTGCCCACGACGCTGGCCAGCACCCGGTGTGTGTCCCGGTAGAGGGCCAGGTGCCCCGGGGCCGCCTCCATGAGCAGGTGCGTGTAGGCCAGCATGTGCTCCGACCCGGGCTGCACATCCTCCCTCTTCTCGTATCTGCAGACAGAGCGGTGACCTGGGCGGCCCCACGCCGGCCCACCCGCGGCCCCACCCCGTCACCCTCGGCAGAACAGACCTCCAGCCGCCGTTGACCTCCAAGAACCGGGACACGCCCGTCTGGGCAGCAGCCACGTCGATGTGCAGGACGACGTCTGGGGAAGACCGTGTGGTTAGAGCCGGGCCGGCCGCCTCCGCCCGGGCCCGCGGGGCCGGGCACCCACCTGTCTGGGGCGGCACCAGGTCGTGCAGCCGCTGCATGGCCACGCCGCCGGGGTAGTTGAAGTGGGACACGTACAGGGCCGTGGCCGAGTGGGCGGCATTCAGCACCAGGTGCCCCAGCACCAGGAGGGAGCCTGCTCGGTGCAGCCAGGACTTCCTGCCGTTGTTCAGCCTGCGGAGAGCGCTGTGGAGTGAGTGGCAGCAGCGGGTGGAGAGATGTCCCCACGGTGAACCTGGCGTCCCCTCCGCTGAGTCCTAACGAGTGCAGCCCCAGGCAGGTACGTGAATTACTAACGGAAGTTGCAGCTTTTCTCTGAAATTCCACCCAAAGTGACAATCTAAAACTGCCATCAGAATGTGAGCACCCCGTTATGACTTAGATTCGAGCACAGCCCGAGGCCAAACACTGAATGCCGCACGGCCTGTAAGGCAGCCGGCGGGCAGGGCGGGCAGAGGCCACAGGGACCTGAGCCACGGAGAACACCTTAGGGGGCCCTGACCTGACTCCGCTCAGGCCCTGCCCAGCCTTTCGCACCAGGCGCTGGCCAGCGGCCTGCAGTCGGTGTGAACCGTGTCACCGCACCGTCTTCACGGTTCCAGCCCAGCCTGGGGGGACCGGGCCCTGGGCCGCTCATGGGCTGTGACTGCAGAGCTTGTGAGTCTGAGTCCTGTTTCTGCCTTTTGAGATGCAAACCTACCACCCACACCTTCCCCCTGGTCCCCGGGTCCATGTCCAGGAGTGGGGGGAGGCCCCAGTGCACCGCTGCCTCCTGCCAGACACACAGCTTGACCCTCTCCAGTCCCCCCCACCTGCCTGCCCCCCACGCCGGACTATAGGTCAGGGCGAGTTCAGTGCGTGGCACCCTCCCCACCCCTGCAGGGCGCCACGGAGGACTCCACGCTCACAAGGGGCTGGCTGGGACCCGATGAACCAGGGCCCCTTTCTCAGCCCGGAGGCCAGCCAGCCTGCCGCTCTGAGCATCCGCCTTCACCGACCCGCCTCACACCCTCCCTGCCTGGCCGCGCTCTCCTGCGCCCGTGTGGCTGAGCCTGGACGCTTAGCACAGCCAGGCAGACAGGCCTGGGACACGCGTGCGGGTTAACCGCACAGACGGACCGAGCAGCGCCACTGGCCAGTGCGCGGCCCAAAGGCTGCTGGGCAGAGCAGGCTGCCGTTTCCCTGAGCCTCGGCGGCCGGGGCAGGAGCCCGGGGCACTCACAGGCGGGCGCAGCCCCGGGCAGCCACGGCGTTCAGCAGGGGGAAGGTGTAGATGATGAAGCGCAGCTCCTTGTGGGGGAGCAGCGAGTACAGGGCCACGAAGCCCAGGGCCGGCAGGAGCAGCGCCCAGGCCCTCCTGTCCACGAGGCCCAGCGGCACGAACAGCAGGCTGCTGCCCAGGCCCCGCGGCAGAGCCGAGTAGAAGTACCACAGCAGCGGGGAGGTCTGCGTGGGAGGTCAAGGAGGCCACGTGTCAGCGACAGCCACGCACCCGTCAGCCGGGTTCAGGCCAGGAGCACAGGAAGACACAGCCCGGACAGGTGTCTGTCTGGGGCGCCTGCAGCCCTGGGCCCCAGGGCACCACGGGGTCCCCTTCCCTCGGGGCGAGGCCAGGCTGGGCCTGGGCAGCAGCACCATGTCCAGGGCACGGTGACCAGGCTGTGGGACCTTCCCCTCCCGTCCTCCTTCTCCGTGGAAACCGCTGTCCGGTGATGGGTGCGCTGGGGACTCGGCCGTTCTTCCTGTGGGTTCAGATCCCACAACGAAGCGCCAGGAAGCAGAGTCGCAGGGCTGAGGGGGGAGCTGGGCCGCGAACGCAGGCGGTTTCCACAGGGCGGGAAGCCGGAGCAGACCCAGCCCCCTGCAGGGTCCCCTGGGCGGACAGGGTGGAGGTGCCGGTCCTGGTGCTGGAGGTGCTGCCACACCCTCCTCAGGTGCCCCGTCGGGTGAGACGGCCCCTCGCCTGGCCTGAGCGAGGCCCTGGCTGCGGCACCCTGCCCCACGGCCGTCCCACAGCGACAGGTAAAGGATACGCCCCAGTTGGAGCTCTTGTTCTGGACGGTGTTGTACCAGAGCACGGTGCCTTCCGGCCACACGAGGTAGCGCCAAAACCAGGAGTCCACAGCCACCGTCAGTCCTGGCAAAGCAACGGGCTCTCAGGACAGCGCCGGGCTCAGCGGGCGGCCAGGCTGCGGGGGGAGGGCAGCCCGTGCCTCAGGCCCCGGGCCCACTGGCTCGGGGCCTCGGTCCTCCGGGGAACTTCCTGTGGCCACATGACCTGGGCGCAGCGGGAGGCGAGCGCCTTAGGGGGTGCCCGGGGAGCATGGCAAGGGCTTTCTGATGCTGCTCAGGTTTCAAAGGAGTCTCCTTTAGTGACAAAGCCCAACCCTCCCAACTTCTTCGTTTCTGGAGCGAGAGCCCCACTCACCGAGGCAGAGCAGGCCGGCGGGCACGGCGTGGCGCAGGGCCCTGGCCACGGACAGCCGCCGGGTGCAGAGCAGCAGCAGCAGCACGAGGCCCAGGAGCAGGCTCAGCTCGGCCCGGAAGACCAGGATGGCGAGCGCCGAGAGCCGGATGAAGCGTGCCCAGCGCTGCTGCAGCCAGGCCGCCAGGGCCAGCAGCACTGTGGACCCAAGAGCGGCCGTTACCCTCGTGGGAGAGCCACGCAGGCCAGAGGCAGCAGACACGGCTCAGGACCAGGCCCCCTGCAGGCCAGGCCCCCGGACCTCCCGCCCCTGCCCCTGCTCTGCCCCAACCCTGCATCCTGCACCGTCTCACAGCCAGGACCCGGGCATCTCCAGAGCCTGGGGCTGCATGTGCAGTGCCCCCCGCGGCCGTCCTCCCGTCCTCCACTCCATCCTGCTGCGCTCAGCACGTCCTGCTGGCTCCGCCCACGGTTCACGGGGAATGGTGCCCTGCTCACCACCTCCCCACGTGCTCAGCCAAGGACCCCTCCCCAGGGCCAGGCCACGCCCTACCGGGTCAGCACAGACCCCCAAACCCACGCATCCATGGCCTCCCTGTGGCCCCCAATCTGCCTGGGGCATCGCCAGAACACCCAGAGCGAGCTGCCATCTGCCCCAGTCCCTGCACAGGGAGCCGTCCCAGGTGCGCCCTCTCCTGGAAGTGCACCGCCACCAGCTGAGAGCAGACGCCACTGCCCTCCCGGCTGTCCTGTCCCTGTCCTGTCATTGTCCCCTCACAGGGCTGTCCTGTCCCCTCACAGGGCTGTCCCCTCACAGGGCTGTCCCCTCACCGTCCCCTCACAGGGCTGTCCCCTCACAGGGCTGTCCCCTCACAGGGTGTCCGTCACTGACGCCCACAGGGAGCAGCGATCACCTGGCAGGCCTCCTCAGCGGACACTCACCTGTCACCCACAGGTGTGCCCGAGCCCAGTGAGAGGCGTGGGAGCCATCGGGCCCGACGGTGTCAGCTACGTACCCAGGGGCAGCGCCAGCACGTTGGGCAGCGTCCGCGTGCAGTAGAACATCAGGTGGAACTGCGAGGCCGTCATCCAGCAGAACAGGGAGGCCGCCGTGGCCCCAAAGTGCCGTCGCACTTCCTTCTGCCAAGTCCAGAGTCCAAACATCACCCCGAGTCCGAGGACGGCTCTGACTGGACAGAGGAGACGGGCGTGTGGCTGGCCACGCGGTCTTCGACGCCGACGTGGCCGCTCAGGGACGCCGACAGGGCAACAATGGAGGGGAGGGTCTTTGGTGTTACTAAGGTGACCGGATGTCCGGTCTTTAACCATTTGTCCCGTGGCGTTTTAAAAATCGGGACTTTTTTAAAACGCCACGGGACGCGGGACAAATTGTTAAAAATCGGGACTGTCCCACCAGTCTTTCCAAAAATCGGGACTGCCCGCCAAAAGCGGGACGTCTGGTCGCCTTATGTTAGACATGACTGCACGTGGGGAACAGGTGGCCCGAGGCCTCACTGTGACTGAGACGCGGGCAGGGCGGGCAGGGTCTGTACCAGGGTGCCGCGCCCAAAACCGGCACCAGGAGCCCCCACCTGGCCGGGACACTCCAGTGCCGCATGCTCAGAAGGTCCCCACCCTCCCGCCTGAGCTCCCAGGTGTCCCAGGGACCAGCCGCATGTCTAGCTGCCGGTGTGACTGCAGGCTGCCTCCGGAGAGCCCAGCGGCTGCCCCTCGGGGACCTGCTCCTCGGGGACCTGCTCCTCGGGGTCCTGGCCCCTCGGGGACCTGCTCCTCGGGGACCTGCTCCTCGGGGATCTGCTCCTCGGGGTCCTGGCCCCTCGGGGACCTGCTCCTCGGGGACCTGGCTCCGGGGTCCAGCCAATGTGCCGTGAGGACGTGCTTGCGTCCGTGGGGGAACGTGAACACGGTCCGGGTTTGGACTGGCGGGAACGGAGGCTGCAGAGCTCGGGGCAGACAAACGCACCAGGCTCTGCACCGCAGCCTCGGGCGGCGGGAAGGGGCAGACACCGCGTGGCACGGTCGCGAGGGGCGCTCGGCTGGGCTCCCTGTCCCGGTCGCACCCGGAGAGGGCTGACGTCTGACCTCGCCCGTGCTCTGAAGCGCCTGCTGCGTGGCCGAGGGCGGCCGGGCCCAGGTGGACACAGCGGGGCGGCCTCGGCTGGCCTGGCCCCGGCCCCGGGCGGCCCTTACCTGCCAGCTGAGAGTAGAACTTGGACGAGCCCAGCAGAGAGAGCGCGCACACCGCGGGGCTGGACAGCGCGGCGAGGACCAGCGGCCCCAGGAAGGTCCGGGGCACCACGCCCGGGAACTCCAGGTGGTCGTACTGTGGGGGGAGAGGGGTAGGGGCAGGGGCAGCGGCGGGGGGTCAGGGGCAGGGTCAGCGGCTGGGGGGTCAGGGTCAGTGGCGGAGGGTCAGGGTCAGGGTCAGTGGCGGAGGGTCAGAGTCAGGGTCAGCGGCGGGGGGTCAGGGTCAGGGTCAGCGGCGGGGGGTCAGGGGCAGGGTCAGCGGCTGGGGGGTCAGGGTCAGTGGCGGAGGGTCAGGGTCAGGGTCAGCGGCGGGTCAGGGTCAGCGGCGGGGGGGGGTCAGGGTCAGGGTCAGCGGCGGGGGGTCAGGGTCAGGGTCAGCGGCGGCGGGGCCAGGCCGGCCTCACCTGCTGCACGTCCAGCCGGTGGTAGAGCAGGTCGTGCGCCGCCTGCAGGCTGAAGCTCTCCTCCACCTTGGTGTAGGGGCAGGCGGCCAGGTGCGCGGCGGCCACGGCCACCAGCAGCCCCAGCAGCCGGCGCTGGCGGCCCGCGTCCCGCGGCCTCTTCCCCGCCATCGGCGGCAGCGCCCGCGCCCCTCGGGACCTCCGCGGCGGCTCCGGGGGGAACGGGGGCGCCTTGAGCGAACCCGCGGCGCGGGCGCCGGGGGAATGCGGGTTCCGGGCCGCGGAGGAGGGAGGAGGCCGGCGGCGTCCCACGTGGACACACGCGGAGGCCGCGGGAGCTTCGGCTCGGACCCCGCCGCCCACTCGCGTCCCGGAGCGCGGCCGGCCCTCCCGGCGGAACGGGACGGCGGAAGCCGGGGAGCGGGCGGGGGAGCCCTTGCCCGACTCCAATATGGCCGCCGGGCCCGGCGGGCGCCCCGTCCGCCCTGAGTAAAGATGGCGCCGGGGGCGGTCCCCTTGGACGCTGACCCGGGGCCTTCCTATTGGCCACCTCGTGGCGAGCTCTGATTGGGCCACATGCGGACGGGGCGGACGCTCCCTGCCAATGGCGTGGCGCGGGCTGGCAGGGGGCGGGCCCAGCCCGGCGCCGTCAAGTAGCCCCGGGAACCGCGGAGCCGGTGGGCGGCGGAGCCGGAGCGCCGTTTCCCTCTCGGCCGCTGCCCTCGGCCGCCATGCGCCCCCCGGCCCGGGCCGCGCTGGGGCTGCTGCTGGGGCTGCTGCTGGGGCTGCCCCGCGAGGCCTCCCCGAAGCCGACGCCCTGCAGGCGCTGCCGGGAGCTGGTGGACAAGTTCAACCAGGTGGGCCGCCCCCTCCTCTCACCCCGGCCCCCCGACCCCGAGGGACCGGGAACCCGCCGTGGGCCGAGCCCCCCGCTATGGGCCGGGCCCCCCCACATGGGCCGGGACACCCCTTCATGGACCGGGACACCCCACATGGGCCAGGATATCCCACATGGGCCGGGGACACCCCGTATGGGCCCAGGTCACCCCCCAGATGGGCCAGGACACCCCACATGGGCCGGGGACACCCCGTATGGGCCCAGGTCACCCCCCAGATGGGCCAGGACACCCCACATGGGCCGGGACACCCCGTATGGGCCCAGGTTACCCCCCAGGTGGGCCCAGGTTACCCCCCAGGTGGCCCGGGCCACCCCCGCGGTGCACAGGGCCCCCAGGGACGGGAGCCTGAGCCGCACCCCCGCAGGGAATGGTGGACACGGCCAAGAAGAACTTCGGCGGCGGGAACACGGCCTGGGAGGAGAAGTCGCTGTCCAAGTACGAGTCCAGGTGGGTGCCGCTCCGAGCGCCGCTGTCCTGGGCGCGGCGCCCCCTGGCGGCGTGCAGGATCCCTGCAGCGCGGTCACTGTGCTCTGGCCGGAGCTGACCCCTGGCCGCCGCAGGCCCTGTGGCTCCCGTCCTCACAGCAGACACGCTGGCCTCTGCCAGGCGCAGGGACAGAGTCCATCCCACGAGCTGTCAGCGCCGGCCTCCCCTCTGCCAGAGCTCCCACGCCCAGCTCCAGGTCCCCCTGGGGACCCCCTGACTGCCCATCACCCTGAGGATGGAGAGGCCTCCCTGACACCCACCCCCTCCAGTTCAGTCCTCTGCATGGCACCCCGCGTGGCCACTGGTGGGGCCTCAGCACTGCCCTGTAGGAGGGCTGACGGGTGCCAGGCTGACCAGGTGCCAGGCTGACCTGACCAAGTGGCGGGCTGATGGGTGCTGGGCTGACGGGTGCTGGGCTGATGGGTGCTGGGCTGACCGGGTGCCGGGCTGATGGGTGCTGGGCTGACAGGTGCCAGGCTGATGGGTGCTGGGCTGACCGGGTGCCGCGCTGATGGGTGTCGGGCTGACCTGACCAAGTGCTGGGCTGATGGGTGCCAGGGCTGACGGGTGCTAGTGCCAGGCTGACAGGTGCCGGGCTGACCTGACCGGGTGCCGGGGCTGATGGGTGCTAGTGCCAGGCTGACGGGTGCCGGGCTGACCTGACCGGGTGCCAGGCTGACCTGACCGGGTGCCGGGCTGATGGGTGCCGGGCTGACGGGTGCCGGGCTGATGGGTGCTGGGCTGACAGGTGCCAGGCTGATGGGTGCTGGGCTGACGGGTGCCGGGCTGATGGGTGCTGGGCTGACGGGTGCCGGGCTGACCTGACTGGGTGCTGGCACTCCCTTGCAGCGAGGTCCGGCTGCTGGAGATCGTGGAGGGCCTGTGCGGGAGCAGCGACTTCGAGTGCAACCGCCTGGTGGAGGAGCACGAGGAGCAGCTGGAGGCCTGGTGGCTGCGGCTGTGAGTTCCGCTCCGGTCACGGAGCCACACGCTCCCTTTTCGGTGACTCTGAAGTCACGTCACCCTCAGGGGAGTTTTGGCGGCCGGGCAGAGGGCGTCCGCACCCCGGCTTCCCACCCCGGCCGTGGCCCAGCAGCCCAGCGGGGACGGGAGGGTGGCCCGCCTGCGTCCTGGGGTTGCGAGAGGCCGGAGCGTGTTTGCAGTGACCTGCGGTTTTCTCTGAGACACGCGTGTGAGGCTTAACAGACACTCTTAACTCCCCAGGAAGAAGAAGCACCCTGACTTGTTTGAGTGGTTTTGTGTGAAAACGCTGAAAGTTTGCTGTCCTCCGGGAACCTATGGCCCCGACTGCCTCGGTACGGCTCCTGGCGAGACCCCGCGTTACCACGACGATCCCTCCTCCGAGCCCACCGGAGGGTTCCGCTGGCCCTGCCGGGGCCGGCACGCGTGGGAGGCAGCTCCGTGGCCCTGGCCAGCTCTCCGCACAGCAGAGGCCGTCTGAGGGCGCGGCCATGGGCGGCTGTGCCTCAGTGGGTCAGGGCTGAGCCCCCTCGGTCGGCATCACTCACGTGGCCGGCGGGCAGTGCGGCGCGGTGTTCACGGTCAGGCCCTCGCTGACCGGAGCCGCTCCTGCCTGCCTTTCCCGCTTCTGGTGGCGTGTGGCCTCCTCCGGCCGGTCTAGCTGTCCATCGGCTCCATGCCCGCCCCCCCACCTGAGCCTCCTCGTGCTGAGCCGCAGTGAGGCTGCCCCACGCCCTCTCCACGCTCAGGCCGCGGTGCCCAGGCGGCTCTGGGGTCTTGGCAGGAGGCTGCTCCGAGCTCGACGTGGCACTGGCTCTGTGAGAGTGTGCCCTGGTGCCCTGATGGCTCTGTGAGGGCGTGCCCATGTGCCTCTGCATGCCCTGATGGCTCTGTGAGAGCGTGCCCATGTGCCCCTGCGCGCCCTGATGGCTCTGTCCCACACGTGCCCTGGTGCCCCTGCGCGCCCTGATGGCTCTGTCCCACACGTGCCCTGGTGCCCCTGCGCGCCCTGATGGCTCTGTGAGAGCGTGCCCGTGTGCCCCTGCGCGCCCTGATGGCTCTGTCCCACAGCGTGCCAGGGCGGGTCCGAGCGGCCCTGCAGCGGGAATGGGCGCTGCAGCGGAGACGGCAGCCGGGAGGGCGACGGGTCCTGCCAGTGCCACCCGGGCTACCGCGGGGCCCTGTGCACCGACTGCATGGACGGCTACTTCAGCGTGCTGCGGAACGAGACACACAGCGTCTGCACAGGTACCGCCCGCCCGGCGCCCGGCGTGCAGGGCAGGGGAGAGGAGGGGGGAGGGACAGGATAAGGCACCGGGGGTCGCACTTCCTGTCCCTACACAACCCCCAGGGAAGTGTCCCTTTCCCCCTGACCCCTCGGGGGCAGCTCGGGGCAGTTCTGTGGCTCCCACGGGACCTTTTCTTGTGACCGGCGGGTGGCTGGCGTGTTCTAGTGCAGGGCCTGCCCCCTGCGCCCTGGGTCCCTGCTGAGTGGCCCAGTGCATGGGGCGTGGGGTGCAGAGGCCGGGGGGGGGGGGGGGGCCTGCTGTCACTCAGGCCAAGCCCCGCCATGTCACTGAGGACGGCGGGAGGGCTGGGGCCGCATGGAGGACCTCCTGGTCCAGGTCCCTCGGCGAGGACACGCCATCTGCTCACGGGGTGCTGGAGGTGGGCCTTCGGGCCGTTACCTGGGCCCCCTCAGTGCCTTCAGGCAGACAGACCCTCCGCTGTGCTCGGCCCCACGGACCCCTCGGTGCCGTGGGCGGGCGCCCTCTCGGCAGCATGCTGGCTGGCTGCTGGGGGGCTGTTAGTCCACGGCTGGCGGCGTGTCAGCGCGTGTCCTCCTCGGAGGGAGACCCTGGCGTGCAGGAAGCCACCTGGTCCCCTCCTGACGGCGCCCCCTGCCCTCCAGCCTGCCACGAGTCCTGCAAGCTGTGCACCGGCCCTACCAGCAGAGACTGCACCCAGTGCCAGGCCGGCTGGGCCCCCGAGGACGGCGCCTGCGTGGGTGAGGCTGCTGGCCGCCCTGCCCTCCCCACCTGCCCGGGGGGGTCTGCCCTCCCACCGCCCGGGGGGGCTGCCCTCCCACCGCCCGGCTCTGCCCTCCCCCTGCCCGGGGGGGGGGGGTCTGCCCTCCCACCGCCCGGCTCTGCCCTCCCCCTGCCCGGGGGGGTCTGCCCTCCACTGCCCGGCTCTGCCCTCCCCCTGCCCGGGGGGGGGGTCTGCCCTCCCACTGCCCGGGGGGGGGTCTGCCCTCCCACTGCCCGGGGGGGGGGGGTCTGCCCTCCCACCGCCCGGCTCTGCCCTCCCACTGCCCGGGGGAGGGAGTCTGCCCTCCCACCACCCAGCTCTGCCCTCCCACTGCCCAGGGGGGCTGCCCTCCACTGCCCGGGGTTCCACTGCCCACAGCGGGAGGCCCTGGCTCACGGCGTGTCGGTTGCAGACGTGGACGAGTGCGCGGCGGAGACGCCCCCCTGCAGCGAGCAGCAGTTCTGCCAGAACGTGGGCGGCTCCTTCCAGTGCGAAGGTGAGGCGGGCGCCGCCTCTGACCGCTCCTCTGCGCTCCGGTTCTCAGCCCCGGCGCCCCTCCTCCTTTACAAGCCGGGGGCGGGGGGCAGTCCAGGAAGGTTCCAGAAGGCGTTCCACAGAGAGGGAGTCCCCACGGCCTCCTGGGAGGCACGGGCTGCGGGGGGACCATCTCCGCGTCAGTCGGCCCTGCCTCGGCCGAGGTGGCCGTGACTGCCCAGCTGCCCGCTGTAGCCCGTCGGCAATTCTCACGCTCCCCCTGCTGTGGGGCCGCTTCCCGAGTGCTCCGCCAGGGACGGCCGTGCTGGCCTCGGGCTGAGGCTGGGCCGGGGAGGCTGCCTGTCCCTGTCGCATGGACCGTCAGCCCTGCTGCCCGAGCGGGGCTCCGGCAGGCGAGCCGAGAGCCCCGAGGTTGTGTGGAGACCACTGCCCCCAGGTCCCCGTTCTGTCCCCTGGGCCTGAGCTCCAGGCCCATCGGCATAGACTCCCTCGCCCGTCCTTTGCGGGAGACGGGTGGGGGTGCAGAGCGCCTGCCAGCCCCGCACGGCGGGTGTGGGCCCCTGTTCTCGGCTCGGGGGTTCAGACCCGGCTGCCCTGGAGGCGGGCGGCTGCTGTCACTCACGGTCTCTCCTCCTGTTTCCAGAATGTGACCCCACCTGTGTGGGCTGCACGGGGAAGGGCCCGGGACAGTGCAAGGAGTGCATCGCCGGCTACACGAAGGAGAGCGGCCAGTGTGCAGGTCAGCACGTGTCCGCGGGGCCATGGGCCCGGCCGAGGGGCCCGGCTGAGGGCCCCCAGGAACGGCCAGCGCCGGGGACGGACCGGCTCAGGCTCCCTGCAGCCCCAGAGGCAGGGGAGGGGGCACGGCGACACAGGGCTGCCCCGGTGCCCACACGGCCCCGCCCCTCGTGCTGTCCGGCCTCGCACCCACATTGGCCGCCAGCTCCTGGGGCGTCCCCAAGGCCAGACCGCGGGGCCTCGGGTTCCAGGCTTCTGCCCGCAGCTCCCCTGGTGCCGCCTCTGCTTCCTCCCGGGAGCCCAGCGTGGAGCTGCGTGTTACTGCTCTCCCCGCACTCCCCTGCTGGCGTTTCTGAGTCCTGGGCGCGCGTGTGCGTGGGTGTGTGTGTGTGTGTGTGTGTGACAAACCCCATCACCTATAGTGCATCTGGTGTGTCCATTAATGTGTGCGCGTATATGTGTGTGTCCGTGTATGTGTGTGCGTGGCGAACCCCGTCACCTGCGGTACGTCCGCGCAGAGCACTGGCTTATCGGGGACTTGCTTCCAGACGTGGACGAGTGCTCGCTGCCGGAGAAGCCCTGCCTGAGGAAACACGAGAACTGCTACAACACGCCTGGCAGCTACGTGTGCGTGTGCCCCGAAGGCTTCGAGGAGACGGAGGACGCCTGTGTGCAGGCAGCGCAGCCAGCGGGGGAGGGTGAGTGGGGAGGTCTCCCTGCGGCTGGCCGCTGCCCGCTGCCCTCTGCCCTCTGCCCTCTGCCCTCTGCCCCCTGCCTGGGGGTCACGGGCCGCATGAGCTCCTGGTTAAATCCACACGGAAAGTGTTTGGCGGTGGCAGGGTTCCTGGCAGACGAGGGGCTTCCCTGTGGGGACAGAGCTCCCTGCAGACACGAGGGGGGCGGTGCCAAGGGAAGCCCTGGACCATGACGTCAGGAGATGCTGCAGAGAGGGATGGGCTAGGGAGGAGGGGCGGGGCCTGGGTGGAGGGCGGGGCCTGGGGCGGGATCTGGAGAGGGCGAGGAGGCTGGGGAGGAGGGGAGGAGCAGATCAGACCAGGGCTCTGCCCCCTCCGAAATCCTTGGCTGCAGCTGTGGCGGGGGGGCGGGCGGAGGGTTTGGACCGCACCGTCTTTTGGGGCACAGTTCCTCCCGGACGTCTAGAAGCCCTAGGAGCAGGTGGGGTGAAGAGCAGTGTCCACAGGGACGCTGGTGGGTGTCCAGCCTGAATCCGCTGTGTCAGACTCGCCCAAGTCCTGGCAGGACGCAGGAGCGAGCACAGGCCGCCCTCCCGCCCTGCTGACGGTTTTCCCGGCTCCTGTTTGCTTCCTGGCAGAAGCCACCGCGGAGACCCCCACACCGCCGCCCTCCCGCGAGGACCTGTGACTGAGGAGCCCCGAAGCCAGACCCCTAAGTTATTAGCCGACGCCCGGACGGCCGCCCGCCCCGGCCTCCCCGGTCCCCAGGCCCCGGAGACGCTGCCTTCAAACGGTTGATGCCACCGGCCCTTCAAAAAGCTGCATTTCTGGTTCTTACACAGATTGTCTATTTTGATACCGTTCTTTATAATAAAACTCACCACTGAAGGTAGGCCTACAACACATGTGCGCTGTCTCCTTGGGAAGTGTGTGCGCTGAGGCTGGCGTTGTCGTGCGGCTGCACCTGTCCCGCGGGAGCCGTGGCTGCTGAGCTGCGGGCACAGGCAGGAGCAGCCTGCAGCTTCGGGGTCCCCTGCCCCCTCCCGGGCGCCCCCTCTGCGGGCGCGCCCCTCACCCTCACATTCAGTCAAAAGCTTAACTGGGTGCTGTCAGGACCCAGCCTGTGGCCCCTCGGGTGAGTGGTTGAGGGATCCAGAGAGTGGGGCCTTCGGGCGGGGCAGCCAGCATTGGGGTTTTCAGCACCACTGAGGAAGGGCACACTGTGGGATGGGGGGGCTGGACGGGAGACCGCCCCCATGTTCTCACAGGCCAGTGGGGCAGGCGGGCTCGGCCTCTGCTCCGGCCCCGGCTCGGACACCCCGAGTGACGCAGTCTGGCCCCTGGGCAGCTTGCCCCTGGCTCTCCCTCTCCGCGTCTCAGCCCCATGCCCTGCATGTCTGTGTGTGGGGGGGCGGGGCATGAAGCTGCGTGTCTTTGTGTCTGTGTGTGTGTGTGTGTGTGTGTGTGTGGAGGGGACATGGAGCTGTGTGTCTGTGTGGGACATGGAGTTGTGTCTGTGTGGGGGGGGCATATAGCTGCGTGTGGGGGGAGCGTGAAGCTGCGTGTCTTTGTGTCTGTGTGTCTGTGTGGGACATGGAGTTGTGTCTTTGGGGGGGGCATGGAGCTGCGTGTCTTTGTGTGTGTGTGTGTGTCTGTGGGGGGGACGCAGAGCTGCCAGCCCTGGGCTGGGGACCCCCGAGCTCCTAGAGGGACCTGGAGTCTGGTGGGCTCAGCAGGGGACCGACTGGGAGCCCACAGGGGCATTCACCGCCGATGCCATGGTGCCAGCTGAGGGGTGAGGCTGGGTCGGCCAGAGGTGGTGGGAGAGGTTGTCCGAGGAGTGATGGCCGAGGGTGTGGAGGGGGCGGGTCCGGCTGTGGGACTCTAGGGGGGGAGGGGGGGAGCCTGTGGGCAGGAGGAGCTGGAGGAGGTAGAGCAGGTGAGCGCTGGGGCAGGCGAGGGTGCCAGGGAATGGCGGTGGGTGGATAGGGAGGCCCAGAATGCTCTGAGGAGGAGGGTGGGACAGGAAATTCCCTGGAGGGAAATGGGTGGGAGGGGAGGCGGGGCGGTGACCCAGGCTGGCTCCCAGGAGGGACAGGAGGGGAGACAGGGGAAGCCCAGGCCGGCTCCCAGGGGGGACAGGCCATGCTGGACACTCTGGTCAGCCAACCCCCCGGCGGGCCTCGTGGTCCGGGGAGCAGAACTGACCCCCCCATTCCAGCCGGAACCAGGGAATCGCAGGCCTGGGGGAGCCACCGAACTGGACCTGTGGCCGCTGGGTGGCGCTGACAGCCCATCATGGCCCGGTCACCCAGCAAGCTGCCCCTCCCACCCTGGCCTGTGGGCACCGGTGTCCCCTCCGCCAGAGGGCCTGGGGCGTCCTGAGGAGCTGGCAGCGCCAGGCAGTGGAGAGGGGCCTGTGTCCCGCAGCTGGTGCCCCCTCCTGGCCTGTGTCTGGGCCCCTAGGGGCAGCAGCCCTCCCTCCTGCTGGGACCACCTCTTGGGCCTGTGGGGCCTGGGGAGGCACATGCCAGGCTGGCCCTCACCGCTCTGCTCTGGGTCCCCCACGTGGGTTCCCGTGGCCCCTCCCCTTCCCCACCCCTCCCTCCCTCCCCTGGGCTCTGCTCAGCGGCCCCCTAGAGCACTGCCCTGGCCCCTCTGAGGCCCATCCCTGTGAGGCCCCCCTGTCCTCCGACCTCAGCAGGGGACGGCTCCTCGGAGAGACCCCGCCTCAGGCCTGTGGCCAGGACGCAGAGGGAGGGACCCCGGCCTGTGGGGGGGTGGGGGGCACCTGACCCCACAGGACCTGGCAGGCTAGGCCAGGGGTGAGGGGCACAGGCAGGGCCCTGGGACCACGGTGGTTGAGGGTCCGTGGGCTGCGGTGCAGGGACGTGGGTTCTGGGGGCTGGGATGTTGGGGCCCTGGTGTGGGGTCTGGCCCTGCCTGGGGTGTTTAGCGGGGGAATCCCCCCTCTGGCAGCGACCCCAGCTGGCCTTGCAGCCTCCCCTCCAGCCCTGGGGTCCGGGGGGCAGTGGGGACCACAGCGGGGGCCACACCACCTGGCCCTCCGGGCTCCTGGGCCAGAGGGCGACGTGGCCAGCAGGTGGCGCCGCGCAGCCACGCGGGCAGCCCCTCGCCTGAGCTGGGAGCTGGGCCCAGGCCCGCAGGAGCAGGTGGGAGGGGAGGGTGCTGCGGGCGCTGCCCAGGTTCAGGGGGCCCGTCCCTTGGGGGGACCGGGCCGGGAGGGCTGCTGACCTGCTTCCGGCCTGGACACCGGGAGGGGCCTCTGGTCACCGTGGGGACCTCTTCTCCTCGGAGCCTCCCCCGACTCTGCCCCGCCCCCCGCCCCCTGTGTTCTGCTCCCCGCAACCCGGGCCCCGGCCCTGGCCCGGCTGAACCTCACTGCTTTTTAAAAAGTGTTTTATTGATTTTTTTACAGAGCAGAAGAGAGAGGGACAGAGAGCTAGAAACATCGATGAGAGAAACATCGACCAGCTGCCTCCTGCACACCCCCCACTGGGGATGTGCCCGCAACCAAGGTACATGCCCTTGGCCGGAATCGAACCCGGGACCTTACAGTCACTCCTCCCGGCCCGGGTCCGCCTGTGCCCCGCCCCCCCATCCCGCGGGGGTCCCCCCCCCCAGCGGAGGGAGGAGTGACGCAGGGTGACGCGGCCGCACTTCCGGGAAAGCGGGGGGCGGGGCCTGCGCACTCGTGACGTCACGGGAGCGCCCCGCGGAGGCGGCGAACGGGATGCCAGTTTGGGGGCTGGAGCACTGGGGGCCCCCAGACCCCCCACCATGGGCTCAGCCCCTTCCCTGCTGGCTGAGGGCATTGGGGCCCCAATTCCTGCCTGATGTGCCACGGCCCCCCCATTCTCCATGGGACCCCCCATTCTCCACGGGGACCCCCCATTCTCCGCGGGGACCCCCCCACTCTCCACGGGGACCCCCCATTCTCCGAGGGGACCCCCCATTCTCCGCGGAATCCCAAATTCTCCACGGCCCCCCCATTCTCCATGGGACCCCCCATTCTCCACGGGAACCCCCCATTCTCCGCGGGGACCCCCCATTCTCCGCGGGGACCCCCCCATTCTCCGCGGGGACCCCCCATTCTCCGAGGAATCCCAAATTCTCCACGGCCCCCCCATTCTCCACGGGAAACCCCCATTCTCCGCGGGGACCCCCATTCTCCACAGGAACCCCCCATTCTCCACGGGGACCCCCCATTCTCCGCGGGGACCCCCCATTCTCCGCGGAATCCCAAATTCTCCACGGGCCCCCCATTCTCCATGGGAACCCCCCATTCTCCGCGGGGACCCCCCATTCTCCGCGGGGACCCCCATTCTCCACAGGAACCCCCCATTCTCCACGGGAACCCCCCATTCTCCGCGGGGACCCCCCATTCTCCGAGGAATCCCAAATTCTCCACGGCCCCCCCATTCTCCACGGGAAACCCCCATTCTCCGCGGGGACCCCCATTCTCCACAGGAACCCCCCATTCTCCACGGGGACCCCCCATTCTCCGCGGGGACCCCCCATTCTCCGCGGAATCCCAAATTCTCCACGGGCCCCCCATTCTCCATGGGAACCCCCCATTCTCCGCGGGGACCCCCCCATTCTCCGCGGGGACCCCCATTCTCCACAGGAACCCCCCATTCTCCACGGGAACCCCCCATTCTCCGCGGGGACCCCCCATTCTCCACGGGATCCCAAATTCTCCCTGGGGCCTGGATGAAGGTGTCCAGCACCTCCCTGCCCAGCCTGCCCGCCCCCCTCTGTGACCTCAGGCCCTGCCTCCGGGGTGTGGGGGGGATGGAGGTGGGGGTGGAGGGGTGGGGTGTGGGGGGTTGGGAGGGAGCAGGGAGGCAGCCCTGCCAGGTGGGTCTCGGACTCAGCCCCCCCCCCCCCCCGACGGCACCAGATGGGACCTCCCAGGCTTGGGGCGGGCGGGGAGCAGCCCCTCCTGATGGATCTGGGGAGCAGGAAGGGGTGAAAACCTGGAGGGGTGTCCCCGTTGCACCTGCACCCTGTGGTGCCCCCAGCTGGTACCCCCGGGAATGAGGGCAGTCAGCAGGGGACGGCCACCCACACCCTCCACACCGACCTGGGTGCCGCCCAGCGGAGCCCCATTTACTGCGGGGCCACCCCGCTGTCCTGGCCGCCAGGACCCTCAGCCAGGTCACTCCTGACCTCAGACTAGAAATGGGGCGCTCCCCAAGGAGGTCCCCACGCCCCCACCCCTCCCTGGGAACCCCTCCCTGGGACCCTGCCTCCTGGGCCAGGCATAGCCTGCCTCAGGGCAGAGTGGCTGAGAGAGTTGGGGGCACCTGCTGGAGACCCCCCGGCTGGTGAACCCCACACCCGCCTCCGCTGCCGCCAGAGAACAGTGGCCCTTGTCTGGCTGCGGGGGGAGGGCTGGTGCCAGGCTCCCGCATCCCGGCGAGAGCGGCCCCATTAAGAGACGTTTGTCCATTCACCCTCCGGCCTCGGCCTCGCTATTAATAGCCGCGTCCGCTATAAATAGCCCCAGCCCCTCCCTCTGGCCGACAGCTCACAGTCCCCCCACACACCCGGCTCCCCGCTCCCCGCACCCCGCTCCTCGCACCCCGGCCACGCAGCTGCACACGCCGGGTGCCCGGCCACCCTGCTGCCCCACGCCGGGCGCACAGCCCAGCTGCCCCGGGGCCGGCCGCACCCCCACGCCCAGGGCCGCGGCTCCATCCCCGCTGGTCCCTCGTGGCCGCGGGGGGAGCAGGCCCGTGGCCCTCACTTCCTCCTCTGCGGGTCCGGCCGCCCCCTCCCCGGGGTCCAGGCACACTGGCCTACGCCTGGGGTCCCTGCAGGGGGGTCGCCTGGGGGCCGTTCCCTCCTCCCGGGTCCCTGGCCCCTCGGGGATCCCCTGGTGTCTGTCTGATTGAACACCAGGGGCCCCTCCGGCCATGCTGGCGGGAGAGCCACCCGAGGGAGGCCCTGGCTCCTCTGCCTGCTCCCGGGAGGCCAGCCTCCGAGCCATGCTCTGCGCGCTGCGGGTCGGGCCTGAGGGTCCCGGGGCCCGCCAAGCCCCAAGGGGCCCCGCTCCGCACAGCCTGCCCACTCTGGCTCTGGGGACCAGCCCCGGGCTGGGCGGGCGGCCCCGGGGCTGGGCGGGGGCCCTGACTGCCTGGCCCGCTCACCCTCAGTTTGGACCTGCAGGCTGGTGCCCGGCGGGCGGGGGCTGGAGGCTGTGCGGTGCCAGGAGCAGAAGCGGCAAACAGCCCTGTTTACGGAGCCGGCGGAAAGGGCGCCGCGCTGGCCGCGGCCTTCCCAGGGGACAGAGGCCTTTTGTTGGGAAAACAGGAAGAGAGGATTTCCAGGACCGCGGCCGCCCGCCCGCTTCCGCCCATTCTCTGCCGCCGGCCGCCGGCCGCCTGGTGTCCGTCCCCGGCCTGTGTCCCTCTGACTGGCCGCAGGCCCGGGCCTCAGCTTCGGGCGGAGCCACAGTCCGTGCAGAGGCCTCGCCTCGGTGTCCCCAGAGGCCGGCCCGACCCCGGGCACACGGGGCGAACACCTGCCCGTACCTGCAGGCCCTGCTCCTGCCGGCCGGCCGGCCCGGAGCCCGAATCCACGGACAGACCAGCCCCGGCCAGGAGCACAGGGTGGGGGCTCTGTCCGTCACAGCCGGCCTCGGACACGAGATGCCGGGCGCACAGAGGGCAGTGCCCGGCAGGGGAGGGCAGCGCGGGCTCGGGGAGGCAGGGACAGTCTGGGCCTCTCCCACCCCCATCCCGCCCTCCGCCCCCTTCCCCCTGAGGGCACCTGTGGTCACGTCACTGCTGCCCAGGCCGGCGTCCAGCCTGTGGCCCACACACTGCTCACCAGCTAACCCGCCACCGTGCAGCCACGTGTACACGGGCGTGTGCTCACGCGCATGCACACACATGCAGCATTGTACACGCGTGTGCAATCACACACACACAACCCCCAAGCAGACACACGGGCTCCCATGGCCAGCCCTGGCCCCGTGTGCAGGGTAAGACCCCCCGCCCCCCGTCTCCCTCCGCTGCCCCCACCCTGCGGGGCTGCCGGGAGGGGCCACGGGGCGCCTGGCACGGGATGCAGCTGGCCGGCCGGGGCGGCCGGCATTGCCCTCCCGGCCCAGGGTTTCTGACCCTGAGTGGCGCCCGGTGGGGCTCCCCTGTGACCTCAGTCCTTTGGGGGATGGGGGGACAGGGGGCACAGGGTGGCCTAGGGTGGGGTCAGGAGGTCAGCCGGCCCTGGGATCCTGGTCCCTGACAGGTCGCTCACCTGCGTGTCATTCAGCCGCCGCCTCTGCGCGCCTGTCCACGCCGGCCCACCAGTTGGGGTGGGAGGGGAGGTGATGGTGTCCGGGGGGGCTCTGTCCAGCCTGGGCAGCTGACGCCCACCCCCCACCTCCCGGGACCCCTCCCCGCTGTCCCCGGCTTCCTTCTCTGCTGCCCGAGGCCAGCCACCAGGAGGAGAACAGGTAGGTGGGGAGAGGCTGTGCAGGGAGCTCCCGGCAGCCACAGGCAGCCGGTGGGCCTGGGTGGCATGGCCGCTGCGGACAGAGCGGCTTGCCCCTGCCTGGGCCTCGGAGTCCTGCCCAGAGGGGCCGGTGCCAGGGGCAGCCCCGGGGCCTCTGCCCTGGGCCGCGCGGCAGGCAGTGCCCACGCCCATGGGGACCCCAGACCCTGACCCAGCCCGGCCCAGGTCTGGGCGGCCGCACGGCGGGAGGGGAGGGGAGGGGAGAGGAGGGGAGAGGAGGCAGCCCCTGAGTGGGGACCCTGCTCTTCCTGCCCACCCAGGTGCAGGCCCAGAGGGGGCGCAGGGAGCCCCGGAGGCCGGGCCCTGGTGCCGGGAGGGGTGCAGGGGGGGAGGGGAGCCCTCACAGGACCTCAGGAGCTTTGAACAGTTTGCCTGGAGACCACTTCCCCAAAAACCACCTCAGGTACTCAGCCCCGACCCCCCACCCCAGAGCAGAACCCCGAAACAGCCACCATGGGGGACGGGGAGCATGGGGCTGTGGCTGGAGGGGCCCAGGGCCTCCCTGCCTGGGACGCTCGGGCCCCGGGCCCAGGTCTTGGGGAAGGACCCACAGGCAAGTCCAGGAGGAAGGTTTTCTCCATGAATGAGGCTCCCTGCCCGCGGCTCCCTGCCCGGGGGACCCGTTCCTGACCCAGGCCCCGGGGTCTGGCCCTAGGGGCCCCTCCCTCCTGGCCTCCGGGGCCTGGGTGAGGCAGCCCCACCCCCGCGGGCCGGGCTGGCCACTCCGCTGACCGTGCTCTGTGCAGCTCGGCTGAGCTTCGTGCTGTGCCCAGGAGACAGGGCCCCCGGGGACCTCGGCCTGCAGAACCCCCGCCCCCCCCCCCCCCCCCGTCCCTGAGAGCGACCCCTCCCGCCCCCCCTGCCCTGTGCACGGCCGCCCGGCCCCCTGCCGGAGGCGCAGAGCCAGCGAGACGGCCGTGTGTGTGTGTCTGTGTGTGTGTGTGTCTGTGTGTGTGTCTCTGTGTGTGTATGTGTGTGTGTCTGTGTGTCTGTGTGTCTGTGTGTCTCTGTGTGTGTGTGTCTGTGTGTGTGTGTGTCTGTGTCTGTGTGTGTGTGTCTCTGTGTGTGTGTATGTGTATGTGTATATGTGTGTGTGTCTGTGTGTGTCTCTGTGTGTGTCTGTGTGTGTGTCTGTGTCTGTGTCTCTGTGTGTGTATGTGTGTGTGTGTCTGTGTGTGTGTCTGTGTGTGTGTGTGTGTCTGTGTGTGTGTCTGTGTGTGTCTCTGTGTGTGTCTGTGTGTGTGTCTGTGTCTGTGTGTGTGTCTGTGTCTGTGTGTCTCTGTGTGTGTGTGTGTGTGTCTGTGTGTGTGTCTCTGTGTGTGTATGTGTGTGTGTGTGTCTGTGTGTATGTGTGTGTCTCTGTGTGTGTCTGTGTGTGTGTCTGTGTCTGTGTGTGTCTCTGTGTGTGTGTATGTGTGTGTATGTGTGTGTGTCTGTGTGTGTCTGTGTGTCTCTCTGTGTGTGTCTGTGTGTGTGTCTGTGTCTCTGTGTGTGTATGTGTGTGTGTGAGTGTCTGTGTGTGTCTGTGTGTGTGTGTCTGTATGTATGTGTGTGTCTGTGTGTGTGTCTGTGTGTGTGTCTGTGTGTGTCTGTGTGTGTGTCTGTGTCTGTGTGTGTGTCTGTGTCTGTGTGTCTCTGTGTGTGTGTGTGTCTGTGTGTGTGTCTCTGTGTGTGTATGTGTGTGTGTGTCTGTGTGTATGTGTGTGTCTCTGTGTGTGTCTCTGTGTGTGTATGTGTATGTGTGTCTGTGTCTGTGTGTGTCTCTCTCTGTGTGTGTATGTGTGTGTGTATGTGTGTGTGTCTGTGTCTGTGTCTGTGTGTGTCTGAGTGTGTGTGTATGTGTGTGTCTCTGTATGTGTCTGTATGTGTGTGTGTGTCTGTGTGTGTGTGTCTCTGTGTGTGAGTATGTGTCTGTGTGTGTGTGTCTCTGTGTGTGTGTGTCTGTGTGTGTGTCTCTGTGTGTGTATGTGTGTGTGTCTCTGTGTGTGTGTGTCTGTGTGTCTCTGTGTGTGTGTGTCTGTGTGTGTGTGTGTCTGTGTCTGTGTGTGTGTGTCTCTGTGTGTGTGTATGTGTATGTGTATATGTGTGTGTGTCTGTGTGTGTCTCTGTGTGTGTCTGTGTGTGTGTCTGTGTCTGTGTCTCTGTGTGTGTATGTGTGTGTGTGTCTGTGTGTGTGTCTGTGTGTGTGTGTGTCTGTGTGTGTGTCTGTGTGTGTCTCTGTGTGTGTCTGTGTGTGTGTCTGTGTCTGTGTGTGTGTCTGTGTCTGTGTGTCTCTGTGTGTGTGTGTGTGTGTCTGTGTGTGTGTCTCTGTGTGTGTATGTGTGTGTGTGTGTCTGTGTGTGTGTCTGTGTGTGTGTCTGTGTCTGTGTGTGTCTCTGTGTGTGTATGTGTGTGTGTATGTGTGTGTGTCTGTGTGTGTGTCTGTGTGTCTCTCTGTGTGTGTCTGTGTGTGTGTCTGTGTCTGTGTCTCTGTGTGTGTATGTGTGTGTGTGAGTGTCTGTGTGTGTCTGTGTGTGTGTGTCTGTATGTATGTGTGTGTCTGTGTGTGTGTCTGTGTGTGTCTCTGTGTGTGTCTGTGTGTGTGTCTGTGTCTGTGTGTGTGTCTGTGTCTGTGTGTCTCTGTGTGTGTGTGTGTCTGTGTGTGTGTCTCTGTGTGTGTATGTGTGTGTGTGTCTGTGTGTATGTGTGTGTCTCTGTGTGTGTCTCTGTGTGTGTATGTGTATGTGTGTCTGTGTCTGTGTGTGTCTCTCTCTGTGTGTGTATGTGTGTGTGTATGTGTGTGTGTCTGTGTCTGTGTCTGTGTGTGTCTGTGTGTGTGTGTATGTGTGTGTCTCTGTGTGTGTCTGTATGTGTGTGTGTGTCTCTGTGTGTGAGTATCTGTCTGTGTGTGTGTGTCTCTGTGTGTGTGTCTGTGTGTGTGTGTCTCTGTGTGTGTCTCTGTGTGTGTATGTGTATGTGTGTCTGTGTCTGTGTGTGTCTCTCTGTGTGTGTATGTGTCTGTGTCTGTGTGTGTCTGTGTGTGTGTCTGTGTCTGTGTGTGTCTCTGTGTGTGTATGTGTGTGTGAGTGTCTGTGTGTGTGTCTGTCTGTGTGTGTGTGTGTCTGTGTGTGTGTGTGTCTGTATGTGTGTGTGTGTGTCTCTGTGTGTGTGTGTCTGTGTGTGTCTCTGTGTGTGTCTCTCTGTGAGTATGTGTCTGTGTGTGTGTGTCTCTGTGTGTGTGTGTGTGTGTGTGTGTGTGTGTGTGTCCCGGTGCTGTGCGTGGCTGCAGGCTGAGACGATCGTATTTTGGAGATTTCAGTCAGACACCACCAGCCAGTCACAGGAATGTCACTGCTTTTTGCTGCTGTCGCTCTCCCGTGCCGCCTGCGCGGGGCTGTGCTGGTCCGAGGGCCCAGTGAGGACCATAGTCCTGTCCCTTCGGGCTGGGCGCTGCCCTCCTCCCAGAACTCAGCCAGGCCTCCACCCCCACAGGTCCTCCCCCACCTCCCCGCCTCTCCCCTCCCTATCCTGCCCTCTGACCACCCCCTGCAGCCAGACCCCTCCCAGTGACACCCTCCGGGCTCACCGCCCCCCCCCCTGCACCTGCCGCCAGGCCCGTCCCCCTCTCCCCCGCTTTGTCTCCTGGTCCTGCCTGCCCCTCCTTCCCAGCCTGGCCACGTCTGCCGCCTCCCCGGCCCAGAAACGGGACTGAGCACCCGGGGGTCTCAGAATCCCCCTGACCTGGCGGGGTGCAGGGGGGGGGAGCCCTTCACGCAGCCAGCAGGCCCAGGACGGGGGGGGGGGGGGGGCGGGAGGGGAAGGCGTTGTGGTGGGGGGTGGCCCTGAGGGCACCTGGCCAGTCGCTGACCAACAGAACCACCTCCGGGACGCGAGGACCTGGGGGCGCTGGACAGGGACGCTCTGGCTGGTGAGGTCTCTAACAGACGGGAGATTCTCTGAGGCCTGCAGCTGAGGGCCCGGGGCCGGGGCCGGGTGTGGGGGGCCCGCCTGCGGATGGCCGCAGACCCGCACGGGCACACCCTGGCTCCCACACGCAGCGTGGAGGGCACGGGCACGTCCCGGCTTCCAGGGAACCCATTTGTTATGCAAATGCCCCTCCCAGATCCACGCCCTCCAGAGCGGGTGCTGGCTCCAGCCTGCGCCTGCTGGGCCTGTGACCCCGACCGGGATGAACCCCGTGGGTCGCGCAGCCCTCCCCGCGGTGGTGGCAGCTGAGAGAGCCCCTTCCTGCAGAGATGCCACCTGGGCCCGGCCCCCCCCGCCCTCAGGCCCGCCAGCCGTGGTCCCTGCGGCTCCTGCACCTCCCTGGGTGGGCGGGCGGGCCAGGCCTCTCTCCCGCTGCCTCTTGGAGCCCCGAGCCCACCCCACCCCCAGGGCCAGTCTGTCCACCGGCCCCTGCTGGTCCAGGGCACGGCCTGGGCGTCCAGCTGAGCCCCTGCGGGGTGCTCGGCCTCCGTGTCTGGCTGCTGTGTGGGCCGATGGCCAGGCCCCGCACACGGCTGTGGTGCAGCCCATGGTGCAGCCCGTGGGGAGGCCGGGGGGAGGCCGGGGGGAGGCCGGGGGGGAGGCCGGGGGGAGGCCGGGGGGAGGCCGGGGGGAGGCTGTGGGGAGGCCGGGGGGAGGCTGTGGGGGGAGGCCGGGGGGGAGGCCGGGGGGAGGCCGGGGGGAGGCCGTGGGGAGGCCGGGGGGAGGCCGGGGGGAGGCCGGGGGGAGGCCGGGGGGAGGCCGGGGGGAGGCTGTGGGGAGGCCGGGGGGGAGGCCGGGGGGGAGGCCGGGGGGAGGCCGGGGGGAGGCCGGGGGGAGGCCGGGGGGGAGGCCGGGGGGAGGCCGGGGGGAGGCCGGGGGGAGGCCGGGGGGAGGCCGGGGGGAGGCTGTGGGGGGAGGCCGGGGGGGAGGCCGGGGGGAGGCCGGGGGGAGGCCGGGGGGAGGCCGGGGGGAGGCCGGGGGGGCGCGTGGCCATCCTGGGAACGGCCCCGCAGGGCCACGGCCTCGGACACCCTCGGACACCAGGCCGGCGGAGCGGCGGGAGCCCAGCGGGCACACACGGGCCCCGGGGCCCCAGGCAGGGCCGCTCTGCCCTGGCCCCGCGCCCGGCCTCCAGGCCCAGGACATGCTGTGCCGCCGTGCGGAGCGTGTGTTTGCTCAGGGCGCCTGGCAGCCGGACAAGGGCCCATGGTGTCCCCAGGTGACCCTGCCCCTGACGGCCCACCCGGGACCCTCCTCCACACCCACCCGGCACCCTCCTCCACACCCACCCTGGCACCCTCCTCCACACCCCACCCGGCACCCTCCTCCACACCCCACCCGGGACCCTCCTCCACACCCCACCCGGCACCCTCCTCCACACCCCACCCGGGACCCTCCTCCACACCCCCACCCGGGACCCTCCTCCACACCCCCACCATGATGCCTCACCTCACCCCCCTCCAAACCCCCAACCCATCTACCATCCAAGCCCCTGCTCTCCGGCCATCTTGCCCCTTGCCTCGCCCCTCACCTGTGCCACCCCTGTCCCTGCTCCACACCCCACGCCCGGGTCTCCCCAGCCCACTGCCTCCTGTGCCCCTGCCGCCCTCGGCCCGGCCCCTCCCCAGCGCTGAGAGCCAGGGTTTCCCACGCCCCCCTGGTCGGGCAGGAGGGGTGTGAGAGGAGAGCCCCCGGGGCTGCAGGGGGCAGGCCTCCGTCAGAGGGGACTGGGCGGGTGCTCAGCACCCCAAACAGTTTGAGGGGTCAGGCGTCCGGGGGCAGGTGCAGGCCCCGGGCACTGCTGTCAGGCCCCTGGCTGGCACTGCTCATGGGCGGCTCCGCTGTCCAGTGGAGGGGCCCAGCCACACGGGCCGGGGGGCGGGCCCGCGGGGAGGTCACACCGGCCGGGGTCCCGGGCCTGGGGGTGGTCACACCGGCCGGGGGGCGGGCCTGGGGGAGGTCACACCGGCCGGGGGGCGGGCCTGGGGGAGGTCACACCAGCCGGGGTCCCGGGCCTGGGGGAGGTCACACCGGCGGGGGGCCAGGCCTGGAGGTGGTCACACTGGCCAGGGCCCGGGCCTGGGGGAGGTCACACTGGCCGGGCCTGGGGGAGGTCACACCAGCCGTGGGGCGGGCCTGGGGGTGGTCACACCGGCCGGGGTCCCGGGCCTGGGGGTGGTCACACCGGCGGGGGCGGGCCTGGGGGAGGTCACACCGGCCGGGGGCCCGGGCCTGGGGGTGGTCACACCGGCGGGGGCGGGCCTGGGGGAGGTCACACCGGCCGGGGGCCCGGGCCTGGGGGAGGTCACACCGGCCGGGGGCCCGGGCCTGGGGGTGGTCACACCAGCCGGGGGCCCGGGCCTGGGGGAGGTCACACCAGCCGTGGGGCGGGCCTGGGGGTGGTCACACCGGCCGGGGGCCCGGGCCTGGGGGTGGTCACACCGGCCGGGGGGCGGGCCTGGGGGTGGTCACACCGGCCGGGGGGCGGGCCTGGGGGAGGTCACACCGGCCAGGGGCTGGGCCTGCGGGAGGTCACACCGGCCGGGGTCCCGGGCCGGGGGGCAGGAGGGGCCGGGCCTGGTGGGGGACCAGGCCTGCGGGGAGGCCGGTCACAGCCACGAGAGCCGCTGTCTGGTGTCCCGGCCCCTGGACCTCCCGGCAGAGAGCCGGGCACAGGCCTCCTGCTGGGGACGGCGCTCAGGCTGCTGGTCACACAGGACACAGGCCGCTGGCCGAGGCCCACGGCTCCACACGGGCCTCCCAGTCACGACTCAGCACCCGTGGCCCCCAGGGGCCTCACGCACCGGTCCACACGGCACCTGGGGCACCCCCACGCTGTGTCACTCAGCGGCTGCGCACACGGACACACACACTCCAGCTCCCACACCGAGGCCTCGGCGTCCGGCCTGGAGCACGGAGCTCGCCCGGAGCGGGGACAGGACAGCCCAGCGGGCAGGGTCACCTCTGGCCACAGGGACGCAGGGGGCAGGGCGAGACGCGGGCACCGGGCTGCGGGCACCGGGCTGTGGGCACCGGGCTGTGGGCACCGGGCTGCGGGCACCGGGCTGTGGGCACTGGGCTGTGGGTGCTCCGGGCTGTGGGGGCTCCGGGCTGTGGGTGCTCCGGGCTGTGGGCACCGGGCTGTGGGGGCACCGGGCTGTGGGGGCTCCGGGCTGTGGGGGCACCGGGCTGTGGGTGCTCCGGGCTGTGGGCACCGGGCTGTGGGCATTGGGCTGTGGGGGCTCCGGGCTGTGGGCACCGAGCTGTGGGGGCTCCGGGCTGTGGGTACCAGGCTGTGGGTGCTCCGGGCTGTGGGGGCACCGGGCTGTGGGTGCTCCGGGCTGTGGGCATCGGGCTGTGGGGGCTCCGGGCTGTGGGCACCGGGCTGTGGGTGCTCCGGGCTGTGGGTACCGGGCTGTGGGTGCTCCGGGCTGTGGGGGCACCGGGCTGTGGGCTCCGGGCTGTGGGGGCACCGGGCTGTGGGTGCTCCGGGCTGTTGGGGCTCCGGGCTGTGAGGGCACCGGGCTGTGTGGGCACCGGGCCTCTCACTGCTCCTCCCGCCCCGGCTCAGGCTCCTCCTGGGCCCAGCCCTGAAAGGGCCTCAGGTGGGGAAACTGAGGCAGGGCCCAGGGGAGGGACCCTGCACAGGCCTGAGGCCGGCTGGCTAGGCAGAACCGGTCTGACCAGGTGCGTGTGCGTGTGTGTGTGCGTGTGTGTGTGTGTGTGGTGTGTACCCACACGTGCGCAGGAGGCCTGGGGCCTCGCCAGGAGCAGGCGGCTGAGGTCACAGCCTGCGTCATGGGCAGCGCCCGGGGCGCCGGCCAGCGGGGTTGGCAGAGCGGGAACTGGCCGAGCCCGGAGGCCGGTCACGGGGTGGGGCTGGCAGACTGTGGGCCGAGGCCCAGCTCGGGGTCCTGCCGGCTCTGCCCGCCCCCCTCACCCAGCAGCCTGGCTGGGGGGCTGCTGCTCCCACCTCCGGCCACACCCCCAGAGGCTCCGCCCGGCAGCTGTCAGTCTGCAGGAGCCTGGGCCCCTCGCCCTGTGCAACCCCCTCCCCTCCCCCCGCCTGCCCCCGGGGGGCTCCTCCTGCCCGCTGGGTCCCGCCCCAGCAGGCCCACCTCTCTGAGGCCGCCTGCTCCCGGCACCCTGGCCTGCCTGGTCCCTCTATCCCAGCCTCCGCTCCCCACTCTCCTGACCCCCTGTCCTCCCCATGAGACACCCCAACTTCTGTCCTGATGTGCCTCTCTGCGGAACGAGCACAGGGCCGGTTTAGGGGGCGCCCCAGCGTCCTGGCCTTGGGCTCTGGCCCTCCCCATCTCCGCCTCAGCCCGTTAGCTGCCCCGGCCCCGGCTTCCTGCCTGTGTGCTGGCAGCACTGCCCACCCGGCTGGCAGCTGGAGCCTGTTTCCCCACCTGTGAATGGGGCCCCGGGAAGGGCCCGCCCCATCTCTGCCCTCAGAACCCCGCGGGGCACAGGGTGGTGTGCGGGCCTCAGCAGACGCCTCAGGCGGGTGCCGGGGGCTGGGACCCAGGACCAGGAAGGGTACCCAGGCCTGACCCCGAGGCCTGACCCCGAGGCCAGTCCAGCAGCCCTGCCGCCCCGGCCCGGCCCAGTGGGTGCTGGTCTGGAGGTGGAGAGGCTGGCAGAGGGCTTCCCCGCTGGGAGGGGCTGGAGAGGCAGGAGCGGGTCCCCCTCAGGAGCCCCCACCTGCCCAGCACACAGGCACCGCCCCGCCACCCACACCTCCCCCCGGAGTCCTGGTGCTCCCGAGTCCTGGTGCTCCCGAGTCCTGGTGCTCCCCGAGTCCTGGTGCTCCCCGAGACCTGGTGCTCCCCGAGTCCTGGTGCTCCCCGAGACCTGGTGCTCCCCGAGACCTGGTGCTCCCCGAGACCTAGTTCCTCCCGAGGACCTAGTGCTCCCCGAGACCTGGTGCTCCCCAAGACCTGGTGCTCCCCGAGGACCTGGTGCTCCCCGAGGACCTGGTGCTCCCTGAGTCCTGGTGCTCCCAGAGACCTGGTGCTCCCTGAGACCTGGTGCTCCCCGAGTCCTGGTGCTCCCCGAGGACCTGGTGCTCCCCGAGACCTAGTTCCCCCCGAGACCTGGTGCTCCCCGAGTCCTAGTTCCCCCTGAGGACCTAGTGCTCCCCAAGACCCATTTTGCAATTGCAAAAACTGAGGCCCACACACAGCTCTGCCTTTCCTCCCCAGGCGAGAGGGACCCAGGGCGGGACCCAGGGAGGGTTCTGAGCTGGGGAAGGGGGGGTGTTCAGAGCTGCTCCAGACTCTAGAAGAGGGAACAGAGGATGTGGGGGGGGGGGCCTGGAAGTGCTGTGGCTGTGGCTGTTGCTGTGGCCGGGGCTGTGGCCGTGGCTGAGGCTGGGACCATATAGGTGGGGCTGTGGTTGTGGCTGGGGCTGGGGGCCATACAGGTGGAGCTGGGGCTGGGGCTGGGGCTGGGGCTGTGGCTGGGGTTGGGGCTGGGGCTGTGGCTGGGGGCCGTACAGGTGGAGCTGGGGCTGGGGCTGTGGCTGGGGCTGGGGTTGGGGCTGTGGCTGGGGGCCATACAGGTGGGGCTGGGGTTGGAGCTGTGGCTGGGGCTGGGCTGTGGATGTGGCTGTGGCTGTGGTCGTGGCTGGGGCTGGGGCTGGGGCTGGGGCTGGGGCTGGGGTTGGGGCTGTGGCTGGGTCTGGGGTTGAGGCTGTGGCTGGGGGCCACACAGGTGGAGCTGTGGCTGTGGCTGTGGCTGTGGCTGTGGCTGTGGTCGTGGCTGGGACTGGGGCTGGGGGCCATACAGGTGGGGCTGGGGCTGTGGCTGTGGCTGTGGCTGTGGTCATGGCTGTGGCTGGGGGCCACACAGGTGGAGCTGGGGCTGGGGCTGTGGCTGTGGCTGTGGCTGTGGCTGTGGCTGTGGTCCTGGCTGGGGCTGGGGCTGGGGGCCATACAGGTGGGGCTGGGGCTGTGGCTGTGGCTGGGGCTGTGGCTGTGGCTGTGGTCCTGGCTGGGGCTGGGGCTGGGGGCCATACAGGTGGGGCAGGCGGATTCCAGGATCAGTGTTGTGGGCGGTGGCACCTCAGTCCCAGGTCACGGAGGTGCTGACTCGCCCGCCGGGGAGGGAGTGAGGGAGGGACTGCAGGTCGAAACCCCGACGCTGTGTCCCAGAAACCAGGAGTCAGCCTCCCTCCTGCCCAGCCGCCCGCGGGAGCCTCTGAGGGAACCACGCAGGGTGGGGCCAGACCCAGCGACGGGTGTGTGTGTGTGAGTGTGTGTGTTTGTGTGTGTGTGCGCGCGCGCGTGCTCGCGCGCGGGCAGAGGGCCTGCGTGGGCACTGCCTCCAGCCGTGCGGGGAGTGGCTGCAGACCGACCTGGCGCAAACGGGAGGGCGCCCCGCGTGGACCCCAGGGCCCCGCATTGCTGTGCGGCGATGGGGGAACCAGGGGCACCGAGCCCTGCCTCCCAGCACAGCTCCCGGGGCCCTGCCCTGAGCAGGCCCGGCAGAAAGGCCGAGGGGTGGTGGCCCAGGTGGGCCGGTCAGTGCCAGGCTGTCCCAGCAGCTGGGCACACCCCCAGGCTGTGGGGCCGGCTCCTGGGCTGCTGTGGGGACACTGCCCTGGGGCCCGGGGCCGGGGACGGGAGGGTGGCCTGCAGCACAGGCCGGCCTGCAGGACCCTGACACTCTCCACCTCCAGGCCAGGCTCGGCCAGGGGCAGGAGGCAGGAGGGTCTGGGCAGGGGAGGTGCGGGGGCGGGGAGCCTGAGTTCCTGCCATAGTTCTCATTCCTCCGTCCTCGGGGTGACTCAGCGGCTCTGCCCCAGCGGCAGCACCCCCACCCGCAGTCCCACCACGAATGCACTGCTGTGTGTCCGTGTGCGCACCTGTGCATGCCCTGCCCCCACGCCCCCTCCCTCAGGGTGGCCCCAGCCCGCTCTCCCGGCTCCTCTGGGGAGTTGGTCCAGCTGTGCTGACAGGGTCCGGCCCTGGGCCCCGGGTGGCCCTTGGGCCTGCCCATGACCCCACCGGGGCCGGGCCTCAGCTCCCCATCTGGACGGTGGGCAGGCTGGCCAGACGCCCTGTCCAGCCCTCAGCCACACCCAGCGCAGCCACATCCCCTCTGCCAGAGGGGCTGGGAGGAGGACCCCTGCCCCGGGGGGAGGGGAGCCAGGAGGCCTGACCGGGCGTGAGGACGAGAGGGCAGGTGACCAGTGTGAGCGCAGCCCCTGCCGTCCTCGCGGCCAGCTGGCAGCCTCTGCCCACACCGCGTGCTGCCCTGCTCTACGGTGAGGGCCCTGGGCCCGGCTGGCCAGCCCCGGGGTTCTGGGTGTCTCCCAGCTCCTGGCCCGGAATCCCACGCCACTGCCATCCCTGCAGGAGGCCCGCAGCGTCCCGCCCTGCGTGGAGGGCAGGGGGAGCAGGCAGGGGCACCTCGCCGGGAGCTGGGGCACCTTCTCATTGGGGTCCACGTGGCCTCTGGCCTGGCCGGGGCCCCCCTCTCACTCCCCAGGATGGGGCAGCCCTGAGGCTGGAAGGAGCCCGGCCAGGGCCCAGCAGGCTCTCTCCTGGTCACGGCCCCCGGGTCAGGCGCCTGAGGAAAACGCAGGCCCAGCGAGGGCAGAGCCCAGGTCCCGGGGGCCCTCGAGACTGCCGGTCCCCGCTGGAGCCTGAACTCGGGATGGTGGGGGGCTGGCCAGCATCCCCACTCCTCCTGCTCCAGGGGCTCCCCCAGGACAGCAGGCTGAGGCGGGAAAGCCTGCAGCGGGGTGTGGCTGGGTCCCCAGCCTCCCGCCCCCTGTCCCACACAGGCCGGGCCGATAGCCGCGGAGTACGGGTGTCCTCGGTGGTCACTGCTCCTCCATCCGGCTCTGCCCCGCTGCATCCTGGGATCTCAATGCCCAGTGGGCGCTGGGGAGGCCCCCAGGAGCCAGACCTGTTCCTTTTCCCAAACCCGCAGCCAGGGGTGTGGGAGGAGGTGCAGCCGGGCAGCTCGGCCTCCCACACCTGGCCGGGGTGGGGGCGGGGGAGGGGGACGTGCCCCACCCTGGCTGGGCTCCACGCCCAGGACCTGCCCCTGCCCCCCGGCTGCTGGCTCCCGCAGGCAGGACGGGAGAGGGCGCGTGGGGCAGGCCCAGGGAGCTCGCGTGCCAGGGCTGCCTCCGGGTGCTGGGGGCCACTCAGGCCCTGCCCCTCGCTCAGGAGTGGGGCCCCTCCGCCACCCTGGTTCTCCTGAACCATCGAAGCAGGGGACCCTCGAGGGCGGGTGGGCTCCGAGCTTGCGGGTGCTGCCTGGGGCTGCGGGCAGGGACAGATCGAGCCTGACCTGAAGCCGCCTTCCATCTGCCGAGCTTCTCTCCCACACGGCTGTCTGACCGGCCGTCCGTCCATCCGGAGTGGGCTCCTTCCTGGCGGTGACCCTCTCCCCCAGGCTGTACCCGAGGGGCGGATGGGGCACCAGGGCTCACTGAGGGCGCCTCTCCGAGGCCATCGGGGTCTCCCTGGCCCCTCTCTAAGGGGTGGCTCCTCCGTGGCCGAGGTCAGCGTGGCCGGTGGGGCTGAGCGAAGTGCCTCGGAACCCCCGCGGTGCCCGCACAGAGCGGCCCTTCCTGCTTTTTTTAACATTAAAAACATATTTTCATTGATTTCAGAGAGGGGAGGGGAGAGGGAGAGAGAAACATCAATGATAAGAATCGTGATCAGCTGCTTCCTGCACGCCCCTCACTGGGGATGGAGCCCACAACCCTGGCCTGTGCCCTGACCGGGAATCGAACCGTGACCTCCTGGTTCAGGGGTTAAAGCTCCACCATGAGCCACGCCGGCCAGGCCAGAGCGCCCCCTCAGAGAGGAGACCTGGCTGGCTCCAGCTGTGCAGCTCGGACCCAAACCCTGGCCCCGGGCAGTCGCAGGTGCCGCCTCCAGAGTCCGCTGAGCAGTACCCGGGGGGGGGGGCCTCCCCTCGAGGCCTCCTCCTCATCCTCACCCGGGCCTGTGCCCGCAACAGCCAGAGCCCCCAGGGCTGCATCTACCAGGCGCCCACTGTGTGCTGGGAGCCCCTCCTTCGGGCCCCTCCTCCGGGCCTGCACGGGGTGACCAGAGCCCCCACGGACAGACAGGGGGGCCAGGCAGGGCATGGTCAGTCAGTGCTGGGGGGGGGGAGAGACTGGCTGGCACTGAGGCTGGGTCGGGGTCCGGGGGAGGGTGGGCCGGGGTCCGGGGGAGGGTGGGGAGGGAGAGACCGAGGGTTGCCGGGGACCAGGCCGGTGCAGACGCGGTGCCCAGTGTGGCCTGGCCGTCCCAGGGCAGAGTTCACCAGGCTCTGTCCACCAGCGCCCACGGACGCACCCCCAGCCCTGGCCCCGCCCGGCCGCCTGTGGGGAGCATTGCAAAACCCCGGCGGGCCCCCTGGCTGCCCTCCCGGCGGGTGAGAGGCTGCGGTGCGGGTGTGAGGCCAGTGGAGGCCGGGGGGGGGGGGGGGGGTTTGCAATGGGGGGGGAACCTGGTGTGAGTGTGTGTGTGTGTCCCTGTGTGGTGTGTGTCTCTGTGTGTGTCCCTCTGTGTGTGTGTGGTGTGTGGTTGTGTGTGTCTGTGTGTGTCTCTGTGTGTGTGTGTGTGTGGTGTGTCTGTGTGTGTGGTGTGTCTGTGTGTGTGGTGTGTGTATGTGTGTGTGTGTGGTGGGAGGTGTGTGGCTATGTGTGTCTCTGTGTCTCTGTGTGTGGTGTGTGTGGGTGTGTGTCTGTGTGGGGTGTCTGTGTGTGTGGTGTGTGTGTGTGTCTGTGTGCATATGTGGGGGGGCTGTAGCTGTGAGAGACAGTGTGAGTGGCCTGGGCCCTTTGTCCACTCTCCTCTTCCTCCCTAATCCAGGGCGGCCAGCCCGGCCGTCACCATGGGGACAGAGCCGCTCCTCCCCCGCAGGACGGGATGACCTGGGGGCTGGCCGTTTCTGGGGTCCCTTCCACAGCTTCTCCGTCACCCTCACCCCAGCCTGCTCCCCTCGGAGGAAGAGGGGAGCGTGAGGAGGGCGGGGTGGGCAGGGTCCTGGCGCTGTCACTGGGGGGCCCCTTGGTGGGGGGTGGAGGCCGGCCTCCTGTCAGCGGGGCTGCAGGGTCAGGGTGCCTCCGCCTGGCCTCCCGCCGCCTGCTGCCATGGAGGAGGGGAAAAGGGCCAGGCCTTCCTGCACTATTTTTTTTTCCAGTTTTTTTTTTAATAAATTTTTATTGTTCATATTATTACAAATGTTCCTTCTCTCCCCCGCCCCCCCAATGCTCTCCTCTTCCTGGACTATTTTTAAGGCCCACTGGATGGGCCTTCCAGGAACCAGGAAAAAAACAGATGACCAGCGTCCGGTGCGGCAAAGGGCGTGGCTCAGGCCTGCGGGCAGGGGGGTGGGGGCCGGTGGTCACTCACCGAGGGCCACGCCCAGGGCAGAGAGCAAAAGGCTCTTGGGTCTCAGACTTGGCTCCACCCCAGCTGGGCTCTGCAGCTGGGGAACCCCTCCGGCCTCGGGCCTGCCCCCCTGCAGGGTAGGGGCCGGGTGAGGCGGGCACTCACTGGGCAGAGTTGTCTGGCGCACCAGGGCCCCCAATATCCTGGACATGAGGCCCCCGTGGCTGCACCAGCAGAGAGATGCCAGGCCCCCTGCCCAGCCCCCTCCTTGGGCCCTGGAGGGCACAGGCCGACTGACCCGTCATGGAGCTCACAGCTGGAACAGGATGCTCACACAGGCGCGCGCTCTCTCTCTCTCTCTCTCTCACACACACACACACACACACACACACACACACACGCACACACGCTCTCACACACGCAGACAACAGCGTGTCTGCAACACACACAACTGTCTGGGGAGAGGAGGAAGGCTCTAAGGGATTCACCCAGGAGAGAGGCTGCCTCCTGCTGTCCAGGCCGGGGTCCCGCCCACTCAGGAGACCCCGCGGGGCTGGGAGGGAGGAGGGCAGAGGAGCGGGCACGCACACCGCCCCTCCCGGCCGCTGAGTGAGTGTCCACTGCTGAGCGGGGGAGACTCCAGGTCTTCAGGTCAAGCTGGTAGGGTTCACGGGGTGCTGGCTTCCGAAGGTGGACTCCAAGGCCAGAGGCCAGTTGGGCGGGGCCACTGGGGAGGCCCCGGGGCCCTCGGCCCCTTTCCAGGACCCACACTCTGCCCCGGAGCTCCCTTAGGTCCGGGCCCTCAGGGCAGGAGGGAGCTGGGCAGGTGCTGCTCCCGGAAGAATCTAAGCTGTGCGGGGGAGGGGTGCACGCGGGGGAGGCTGCAGTGGTTGGGGGAGCCTGTGGCGGCCCTGTGCACACTGGGGGTCCCCCAGGCCTCTTGGCTCCCCCAACCCTCAACCCTCTTTGGGGCCCGAGTGGAGGCATGGTCGTCCCGTTCCGACCCCGGGCTGGCACAGGATGCCCACACCGAGCCCCGAGCCGCTCAGGACAGTGGCCTTGGCGGGCAGCCGTGGGGCCGGGTCGCACCGCCGCCCAGGCGAGTGGCCGTGTAGGAGGTTCGGGTGGGCCTGGCTGGCCGGGCGCTGACCGCGGTGGTCAGGGGGTCTGTGGGCGCGATGGCCAGCCCCGGGCCCGGGGGCAGCCAGGTGGGTGCAGACCGAGGAGGCGCACAGAATGGGGGGGGGGGGGAGGGCAGCAGGGCTGAGGTCCCAGGAAGACGCGAAGGCCCTCGGGGCTGGAGGACAAGCCGGGCTAGGAATGAGCCCCGAGGGTGGGCAGGGTCCCGGGCGCTGCCGGTTCCGGGAGGGGCAACGCCGCCTCCCCGCGCGGACTGCGGGCCACGCACACGCACACGCACACGTACGGGCCTGGGGCAGCGCGAGAGGCGCCCCCCGGGACCCCGTCCGTCCCGGGACCCCCATCCATTCACAGCAACGGACGCCCCTGCCTCCCTCCCGGTCGCTAAGGCGCGCGTGTCGCCGGTGACCTTCCCGGCGCAGCCTGGGTGGGCCCACGGGAGGCCCCGCCCCTCCCGCGCGCCACGATTGGCCGAGGCCGCGGTGCCCTTTGAAAACAGAGGCTCCCTTTGGCTCCCGCGGCCCCGCCCTACGCGCCTCGGCACCGCCCGCGCGAAGCTGCGCGTGCGCCGAGCTGTATGTGCGCGCGAGGCGGTTCCCTCCGCGCCCGGCGCCTCCGCGGTCCACTGAGGCGAGGTAGTCCCGCCGCCCGCCGCGCCCCCGCCCGCCGCGCCCCGCCCGCCCGCCGCACCGGCCCCGAGGCGCCGCCCGGCCTCTCCCCGCCGTCCCCGCAGCGGCTCCGGCGGGCTCCCGGGGGCGGCTGCCGCGCGGACCCGGCGGAGGAGGGCGGTGTCCCGCTCGCCCCGCCCCCGCGGAGGGATACGCGCGTCCGCGGCCCAAAAGCCCGGACGAGGCGGCGGGAGTGCGAGCCGCTCAGTCTGCCGCGCGCCCACGCGGTCCACGCAGCTCGCCGGCCGCTGCACCGCGTGACGGCCTCGCCCGCGCGCGTCTCGCCCGCTGCGCCAGGGACCGGCGCTCCCGCCGCGCCCGCCGCCTGGGGCTCGGGGTCCGCGCGGCCGGGGAGGCCGCCCTCCCGCGTCCGGAGCCGCGCCCGCGCCCGCGCCCGCCGCCCGCGATGCTGCTCTCCAAGTTCGGGTCGCTGGCGCACCTGTGCGGGCCGGGCGGCGCGGACCTCCTCCCGGGGAAGACCCTGCCGCCGGGTACGCGGGGGCCGGGGGGCCGGGGGGCGCGGGGGCCGGGGGGGCTGGGGCTCCGGGGGGCGCGGGGGCCGGGGGGAGGAGGTGCCGGGGAGCGAAGGTGCCGGAGGGCTGGGGCTCCGGGGCGCGGGGGGCCGGTCGGGGCTCCGGGGGGGGCGGAGGGGCCGGGGGGCTGGGGCTCCAGGGGGCGGAGGTGCTGGGGGACCGGGGCTCCGAAGGGCGGGGGGACCGGGGCCGCCTTCGGGCCGCACCAACCCCGCCCTCGCGGCCCCGCAGGCAAGGCGGACAAGGAGAGCTTCGAGAAGGTGTACCAGGTGGGCGCCGTGCTGGGCAGCGGCGGCTTCGGCACCGTCTACGCGGGCACCCGCATCGCCGACGGGCTCCCGGTGAGTGGCCGCCGGGCGGGCAGGGTGTTCCGCCCCGCGCGGCGTGGCCCGGCCGGGCCTCACCCCCGCCTCCCTCCGCCTCCCCCGCAGGTGGCCGTGAAGCACGTGGTGAAGGAGCGGGTGACGGAGTGGGGCAGCATCGTGAGTGCGGGCCGGCGGGCGGCGGGGCGGTGCCGCTGGAGGTGGTGCTGCTGCGGGCGGCGGGGCGGGGGTCGGGCCGGGCCCGGCCGGGCGCTGACCGCCGTGTCCCCCCCCCCCCAGGGCGGCGTGGCGGTGCCGCTGGAGGTGGTGCTGCTGCGGAAGGTGGGCGCGGCGGGCGCGCGCGGCGTCATCCGCCTGCTGGACTGGTGCGAGCGGCCGGACGGCTTCGTGCTGGTGCTGGAGCGGCCCGAGCCGGCGCAGGACCTGTTCGACTTCATCACGGAGCGCGGCGCCCTGGCCGAGCCGCTGGCGCGCCGCCTGTTCGCGCAGGTGCTGGCGGCCGTGCGCCACTGCCACGCGTGCGGCGTGCTGCACCGCGACATCAAGGACGAGAACCTGCTGGTGGACCTGCGCTCCGGCGAGCTCAAGCTCATCGACTTCGGCTCCGGCGCGCTGCTCCGGGACACGGTCTACACCGACTTCGACGGTGAGCGGCGCGGGCGCGTTCCAACGGCCGTAACGGCCGCGGGGCGGGGGGGGGCGTTCACACACAGCCCCCGGCGGATCCCGAGCCGGTTCGGTTCAGTTTGGTTTGGTTCGGGGGGGGGGGGGGGGGCGGAGGGGGGAGGGGAGAGGTGGGCTCAGACCGTTCCTTCTGGCCGTGTTGGGGCGCACGGGTAAGGGGGTGGGGGGACTGGAGGGTCGCGGTGTCTGCGTGTGCGTGTGCGTGTGCGTGTGTGTGTGTGTGTGTGTGTGTGTGTGTGTATCTGTGTCTCTGTGTGTCTGTGTCTCTGTGTGTGCGCGTCTGTGTCTGCGTCTGCGTAGGGAGTGCCGGGCCCCACGGCGCTGCGTGGGCTCCCCTTCCTGCGGGCGCTGCGTGCCGGGAGCGGGGGGAGCGGGCCGCCGGCAGAAATAACCCGCATTGCGGTGCCGGGGAAGCCGGGGCTCCCCGCCCGCCCACGCCTCCTCCCTCCTCCCCTCCCGCTCGCTCCGCAGTCCCCCGCCCCCTCCGCCCACAGCTGATTGTTGTGAAACCCGAGCCGGCGCCCACGTGACCGCGCCGCGCCCGCCCCTCCGCTGCTGCCTCCTCCTCCCCAGCCGCCCGCGCCCCGCCTCTCCCGCCCGCGGGTTTTTCCAGGCGGAGACTCCGCCGGCGCGGCTCCCTCTCCTGGCACCGGCTGCACCGGGCTCTGCGGGCGGAGCAGAGAGGAGCGGGGTCCCGGGGTCCCGGGTGGGCTCCCTGACCGCGTGTCCCCCCCAGGCACCCGCGTGTACAGCCCCCCCGAGTGGATCCGCTACCACCGCTACCACGGCCGCTCGGCCACCGTGTGGTCGCTGGGCGTGCTGCTCTACGACATGGTGTGCGGCGACATCCCCTTCGAGCAGGACGACGAGATCCTGCGGGGCCGCCTCTTCTTCCGCCGGAGGGTCTCCCCGGGTGCGTGCGGGGCCGGGCCAAGGGGGGGCGGAGGGGGGGGACAGGCCCGGGGCGGGGGACAGGCCCGGAGCCGGCCCGCTGACCCCCCCTCCCTCTCCCCGCAGAGTGTCAGCAGCTCATCCAGTGGTGCCTGTCGCTGCGGCCCTCGGAGCGGCCCTCGCTGGACCAGATCGCCGCGCACCCCTGGATGCTGAGGGCGGACGGGGCCCCCGAGAGCTGTGACCTGCGGCTCTGCGCCCTGGATGCGGACGACGGCACCAGCACCACCTCGAGCAGCGAGAGCCTGTGAGGAGGGACGGCGTCTGCCGCGGCCGAAGGGACCCGCTGCCCAGCCCGGCCCGCAGGGCTCCTCCGGGCCTTCTGCCGGGACAGCAGTGACCTCTGACCCTGGTGACCGTCACCTTGGCACTGGGCCTGCTCCTTAGCTTTGAGTGCCTTTCGAACGCTGCTCTCACGGGACTGGGTTTGCTCAGCTGTCTGTCCAAAGACCCCAGGGCGGTCCGTCTGTCCAGGCGGTGCTGGACCCGAGCCTGTCCCTGTCCTTTGCTTCCGGAGGCACCCAGGCCAGGCTGGACCAGGAGCACGTGTGCCCCATGGCCTTGTCTGGACCACGAGCACGCGTGTCCCGTGCCCACCTCCCGCACCGCCTCCGGGTGCCTGGGGGCGTCTGTGCACAAGCAATGCAACGCGCAGGCTCTGCTTCCGCACGGCGCCCCGTCTGTGCGGCAAGCCTGCGAGCGTCTATTTATGGTGACCCCGCGGAGGGCTATTTATTGTTAATTTATTTGTCGGGGTCCTCAGCGCCCCTCTGCGGGGCCCCTGGGGCGGGTGGCTGTGTGGACCCCAGTCCGACCCCACCTGCCTCTGTGGCGGGTGGGCTTGTACAGTGGCTAATTTAAGGGGTGGGTGACCCCCGTGGGGCTCTGCACCCGGGAGTGGGTTTTAAATTATTGACTTGTACAGTCTGCTTGTGGCTCGGAGGGCGGGGGGGCGGGGGCGGCAGAGTCTCAGGCCGTTAATTTATTTTAGCAGCTGTTTGTGGTCCTGGGCACCGGGACGGGGTTCTTCCGTTTAAAAGCAAGATGTCTGGAAATGGTATTTTTTATACAAGCATTTCATTAAATTGTTTTGTATAGAAGGATGTCCTGTGTGTATGGGGCTGGGGCGGGCGGGTGAAGCCCCTCCCCACCTGTGAGGAGTGGCAGCGGGGGCCCAGGCCGGTCCCCCTCCCGGGAGGCCGGGAGGCCTGGTGTCGCTGCCCCGGTTGCAGCTGAGGGGGCGGCATTGGTTGGCTGAGCCGTCCGGCCTGCGGGGGTTCAGGTAGCAGGCAGGCCTGGGGGGGGGAGTGACATGGGGCCGGCGGAGGTCAGAGGCCATGTGAGGGCTTGGCCCCGAGAACCTCGTCTCCTCCAGGCGGCCAGCCGGGCGAGCAGAGGGCCCTCGCTCAGGCCACGCAGGTTGGGGGGGGTCATGCCTTCCGGCCACTGGGAGGTCTGAGGGTGAGCAGGAGGCCAGGGGCACAGGCGGCTAGGCCTGGGTGCAGAGTGGGTGATGGGTGTGACGGTGGGGTGAGGCAGTGTGGGAGGCTGGCTGGGGAGGGTCTGGGTGCCCCCCCTGCCCTCTCCTCCCCCCCGGGAGGTCCCCATGCCGGGCTGCCTGTTTGCTCTGGAAGTCGGACTGGACGGAGGAGTGTCCGAGGGCCGCACGGGGAGCAGGGCAGGGAGTTTGGGGAAGTAAAGTGGGCAGGCAGGGCGAGGGTGCTGCTCCTGGCATGGTCTGGGGGGCCTGGTGCACCCTCGTCCCAGGAGGAGCCACTGTGGCCCGGGAATTCCCGGCAGAGCCGAGTGGATGGAGGGAGATGGGGTGCCAGTTCCCACGGCCCTGCTGGCCCGCCTGCTGCTGGGGGTGCTCCCGGCCGCCAGCTCCTCCCGGCTCACCCGCTGCTCCCAGGAGGGGGACCCAGGGGAGGCGAGAACAGCTCCCCTCCACTCCCCCCACCACCCTGTGACAGCCACCCACACGAAACCAGGATCCTGGCTCTGCACTGGCCAGCCCAGGGTCCTGGGCACCAACCATGCACCCACCTCCACAGTCCATGATCCACCTGTCCGTCTGTCCACCCGCCCACTGCACAGCCGACAACCAGCCACCCACTTAGCTCATCTCCAGGGGATCCTGAGTCAGGCCCTGGGACGGCCAAGGCGCCCACTTAGTCACCAAGTGCCGAGAGCTAGTTCATAGCAAGGCATTTTTATTTTTTAAAACATTTTTACTAGTTTCAGAGAGGAAAGGAGAGGGAGAGAGAGAAACATCCATGATAGAGAATCATTGATCGGCGGCCTTCTGCACGCCCCCTCCTGGGGATCGAACCCACAACCCAGGCTTGTGTCCTTACTGGAATGGAACCTGGGACCCATCAGTCCCCAGGCTGATGCTCTACCCACTGAGCAACACCAGCCAGGGCTCAAGGCTCCTTTAGAGCCACTGGCTCGGGTTCTGCACAGCACCTGTGGCTGTGGGACTTTCCCCGGGGGCTGCACAGAACCCGGAGATCCTGGTGGAAAGAACCAAGTTCTGCTTGACACCAGCCTCGGCTCCAACGCCCGGCGGCCGGCCAGCTCGCATCTCTGCTCTGGCTCCTGCCCGGCCGGCAGCGCGGGGTCACACCTGTGGGGCCTGACCTCTGAGCGGCCAGCGCCCAGCGGCCCCCTCCCGGCCTCCGCAGCCCGGCCAGAAGAGAGAGGCCGGGGCGACCAGAACTGCTGCTCCCCTCCCTCTGCGCAGCCCGAAACGGAACCTCGGCGGCTGCTTCTCGGAAAAGGGAAGTAACCACAGGAGCCCGGCCCCCACGCCTGCAGCGGGCAGACCCCGGGGCCCGGAACCCCGGCGAGCGCCCGCAGCCCTGAGAGGACTCGGAGGGACGGGCGGGTCCCCAGGCGGCCGGGGGGCTGGACAGCGGGGCCGAGGGGTCCTCCTGCCCGTGAGCCGCAGCCACGGCGCCGTGGCCGTGGCCGGGAAGAGGGCAGCCAAGCCTGGCACCTGCCCGCAGAGCCCCTCCGTCCCGGACCCGGGCCGGGGCCGAGCGGGTGAGGCGCAGCCGAGCGGCTGGCTCGGGCACCTCGATGGCCCGCCCTCCCCACGGCGGCCTCGGAGGGGGCGTTGCCGAGCCCCCGGCACGGGTTTCCAGGCCGCTGGCTTTCCAGGCAGACGTGGCAAGGCCTGAGCGTGGAGCTCCCATTACACACTGACCCCCTGTCCAGGCCGCTGGACCGTCTGGGCAGGGCCCGCCTCTCAGCACTGACCACTGCCCTCCCCGGCCTGGTCCCCACAGGAGAGCTGTTCCTGGGACCAGGCCCAGTGCCAGCGGTGGCCGGGTGGGGAGGCATGAGGCCCCCTGGGGGGAGGGGTACCGGTCCCCCGCACTGACTGGGCCTGGCAGGTGTGGAAACGGGTATGGGGGCCCCCCAGAGGGCCAGGGCATCTGTAGCTGAGGGGCCCCCATCCCGGGAGGAGGAGGGTCCTGGGTGGGAGCCCATCTCCCTGACCTGGGGCTCAAGGGGTGAGCTGACTGACTGGCCTCTGGCCCCTGCCACACCTCTTCCGCCAGGAATCTGCCTGCCCAGACCCTCAGCGGGCGGGCACCCTACTGTCACTGGCACCGCCCACTCCTAGGGGAGGCAGGCACCTGCCCTACCCCAGGGTCTCAGACCCCGCCCCAGGCCCCGCCCCCAGGGTCTTAGGCCCCGCCCAGGCCCCGCCCCCAGGTGCTTCTGAGCAGGAACCGGTGCTTAGTGACCGCTGGTTCCTCCAGCCTCGGGCGGGGTGCAGAGGAGAGGGGGGCGGGGTGCAGAGGAGAGGCCAGCCGCCCTCCCTGTGCCCAGAAGGAGGCCCCAGCTAGGCCTGGGCGGGGAGGGGAATGGGGGGACAGGGCTGGACCAGGAGACGGAGAAAGCACCCCCATGTCCCTCAGCGAGGCCCTCTGGTGCAGATGCCTGCAGTGTGGGGGGCATGGGGGCATTGTGGGGGGTATTGTGGGGGGCAGTGTGGAGGGCTGGGAAAGGGCGGGGTGATGTGTGGGCCAGTGGCTGGCAGGGGGGCCAGGGCCCAGGAAGGAGGGGTCCTGAGAACAGGAGGGGGGGCGGTCTGGGAGGTGGGGTTCATTTGGACACAGGAGGAGTGGAGCCCGAGGGTGCGGGGATGGAGATGGGGGTGCATGTGCTCAGTGAGCCCCCCAAGGTGAGAGCGTGAGAGCAGGCGGGCGGTGCCGACCCCCTGGCCCCGGAGGCTCTGTGCTGCGCCCCGTCCCCGGCCACCCGGCCCGGCGCTGGGACTGCCTGTCCCGTCCGCACACACGAGGACCAGCACCGGCCTGCCAGCTCCCTCCACGCCGGGGGCTGCCCGCCCGCCGTGGCCGCCGTGCCCTACGGCCAGCCGGCGTGGGCGCCCGGAGCCTGCCCGCTGGACACGGCCCCAGGCCCCGGCCCAGGTCCCATGCCCACAGCACAGCCCATCTGGGGGGCCTCTGGGCACCCACAGCCGACCAGCTCCCGGCTCCTGGCCCGAAAGCCCAGGCTGGGGCCGCGATTCCCCACCGGGCGCCTCCCCGTCCAAAAGGAGCCGAGACGGCGTCCGGGCAGCGGGTCCCTCTGTGGGAGGAGGCAGCGCTGGGTGGGGCCGGCACACAGAGGTGCGCCCGGCGGGACGAGTACCCGTGTCACCCACGGCCTCTCCTGCGGAGCCTGGGCGCCTGGAGGAGCAGAGCCTGGCGGGGGTGGGGGGCAGCCGTGGGGAGCCTGCCCCTCAGGAACAGCTCTGCTGACTGCTCCCCCACGCCCCACCCTTCCAGAGCTCGGCTTAAACTCATACCCGGAGCCACTTTAAACATCTCTCAGAAAGTGAAGTGGAGCTGAGACCGGTCTGGCTCAGTGGATAGAGCGTCGGCCTGCAGACTGAAAGGTCCCAGGTTCGATTCCCGTCAAGTTGCAGGCACATCCCCAGTAGGGGGTGTGCAGGAGGCAGCTGATCCATGTTTCTCTCTCATTGATGTTTCTAGCTTTCTATCCCTCTCCCTTCCTCTCTGTAAAAACTCAACAATATATATATTTTTATTTTATTTTATTGTTTAAAGCACATGTGTCAAACACAAGGCCCGCGGGCCAAATCCAGCCCGCCAGGCCTTGCAATGTGGCCCGCACCGCGCTGTCATCACTGCACTCCGCTGTCAGTTTATGACATTGTCAGTTTATGACTGTTCAGTAAACCATTCGGCCCGCGATTTAGGCTGGATTTTAGATTTTGGCCCCTTCTCTGATTGAGTTCGACACCCCTAGTTTAAAGGAAGAAAGTGAAAGGGAGGTCTGAGGGAATTCATGAAAAGTATTTTTAGAAAATAATTTTTAAAAAGAAATTTCAGAGGAAAAAAGAGATGGAAACATCAATGATGAGAGAGAATCACTGCCCCACTCTGGGGATGGAGCCTGCGATCTGGGCCTGTGCCCTTAAACCCGAGTCACACCGTGACCTGCTGCACAGGTCAGCGCTCAGCCCGGGGCCACGCGGGGCACGGAGGGTATTTTTGGAACCGCTTCATGGAGGGACATTCATGAGCCGTAAAGTCACCACTTCCCACCCACAGCCAGGACGGAGCGAAGCCCCGGGGTGCGCCGCCCCAGCCCTAGGCTGGTTTTAGAGCATTCCGGCCCCCAGCTGGCCTTCGTTCCCATTAGCGGCTCCCGCCCCCCCTTCCCCCTGGCCCCCTAGTCCCCCCGCCCCCTCCTCCGCTGCTGAACGCGCGTCCCTGCTGGCCTCCCCCGCCCGCCGCAGCCCTCCGCTCAGGCCTCCCCAGCTCAGCTGGGAGGGGGCCCCGCACCTCCAGGGGCTCCCTGGCCTGGCGGCTCAGCGCCCCCATCCTGGGCACTCGCCCCGCCCCACCCTCCCTAAGCCCCGCCCTCCGCCCTCCGCCCCGCCCCTGGACACCCGCCCGTCCTTTCCTAAGCCACACGGTCCCCTAAGCCCCGCCCCTCCACCCTAAGCCTCCCTCTCCGCAAGCCCCGCCCCAGACACCGCCCCGCCCCTCCGCCCTAAGCCCCGCCTCCCCTTCTCCCCCTCCCTCCCCATCCTCTGCTGGTGCCCCCGGTGCCCAGCGGCCTCTCCATGGTGGAGACAGCGCCGCCCCCTTCCTCCCCTCCCTACTCCTCCCTTCTCCCCCCTCCCTCTCCCTCCCTCCCACCTGCATCTCCGAGGCGCCAGGCCCAGCGCCCAGGGGCTCAGATCAAAGAGCAGAGCGTCCCTGGCTGCTCTCCAGCCCTCAGCCTCCTCCAGGAAATCCTGTTGGCGCCAACATGGCACACTCTAGTCCGCCGCCTCCAGGCTGCCGCCCTGCCCCCCTCTCTCCTTCCCTCCCTGCGGGGACCCTCCACCTGCACCCCTGTTCTCACCGCTGGGGGTCATATACAGTGAGGTCAGAGAGGAAGGGAGAGGGAGAGAGAGAGAAGCATCGAGGATGAGACTCATGGAATGGCTGCCGAACCCGGGCCCCTTCTGGCCCCCCTGCCTCCCCACTTCCTGTCCCTCCCCGCCCTCCACTCACGCACCTGCCCCAGGGCCTTGGCATGGCCCCCCTCTGCCTTCAGGTGCTCTAAGGACAGATCTGAACTTTCCCTGGTGCCCGTGAGGAGGCTAAAAGCTAATTCCCACTGGAACCCTGATGTTCGGGGCTAGTTATCTGAATCCACGCCAGCTCAGTGCACATTCCTGATAACCTGTATGTAATTAAGTCCCTCTCTCCTTCCCAGACACTGGTCCTGCAGAGCCTGTCACTGTGGACAGTGCCCTGCCCGGAGGGAGGGGAGGGTCATCAACGCGGGCGCCCGGCCAGACCCTAAGGTACGGCCTGGAGACCCCAACACCCAGTGGCCTTCTTGCAGGCCCGAGAAAAGGACTAGAAGCACAGTCCGTGTTCGCAGGACGAGGACCACAGGGAGATGGGGGGAGGCTCCGTGTGTGCTCCTTCGCCCGGGTGTGGAAGGCCGCCCCTGAGCCGGCCGGGGTGTTAAACAGTGTCCCTCCGCTCCTCTGAGGCGTCCTTGGTTTTCCTTTGGTCTTCGGCAGCACCCAATGCAAACAGGTCCCCTCCCCTCCCTTCGCTTAGAACCTTTCTTCAGAAACCTGTGTGTTCTTTCTGTCCCTGTGACATGCCTGCACACCTTCTGAAAAGCCCCTTTCTGGGCATTTTTCCTGGAACGCCGGGAATGTTTCTCTTCGGCGTCCCCAGCCGTGTCTCTGAAATGTGAACCAGAATGGCGTCCCTCTCTCCATCTCTCTCTCTCTCTCATATATATATATATATATATATATATATATATATATATATATATATATATATATATATATATATTATTGATTTTTTACAGAGAGGAAGAGAGAGGGATAGTTAGAAACATTGATGAGAGAGAAACATCGATCAGCTGCCTCCTGCACGCCCCCAACTGGGGATGTGCCTGCCACCAAGGTACATGCCCTTGATCAGAATCAAACCCGGGATCTTTCAGTCCACAGGCTGATGTTCTACCCACTGAGCTAAACAGGTTAGGGCTGCTTCTCTTCTTGGTTTGCAGATGGCTGCACTGTGTCCGAGTGGGGGCCAGGGAGGAGGGAGAGAGATTCTCTGTTCTTTTTTTTTTTAATTGATTTTTTACAGAGAGGAGGGTAGAGGGATAGAGAGTTAGAAACATCGATGAGAGAGAAACATCAACCAGCTGCCTCCTGCACATCCCGTACTGGTGATGTGCCCGCATCCAAGGCACATGCCCTTGACAGGAATCGAACCTGGGACCCTTCAGTCCGCAGACCGACGCTCTATCCACTGAGCCACACTGGTCAGGGTGAGGGGGGTTATTTCTTGACCCTTCACCCTCTTCTGTTGGCCTCCATGTCTGTTCTCAGGCTGGGACCACCCTCTGTCGGTCACTGCTGCTTTGTAGTAAGTTTTGAACTCGGAAGGTGTGAGTCCAACTTTGTTCTCTTATTTATTTAAAAAAATATTTGTATTGGTTTCAGAGAGGAAGGGAGAGGGAGAGACGGACACATTAATGACGAGAGAGAATCCTGGATCGGCTGCCTCCCACCCTGGGGATCGAGCCTGCAACCCCCGCCTGTGCCCTGGATGGGAATGGAACCGTGACCTCCTGGTTCAAGGTGGAAGTCAACCCCGGAGTCACGCCAGCCGGGCCCGGCTTTGTTCTTTTCCGAGATGATGTGCCGGTTCAGGTCCTCTGTCATCCCGCCTGCATTCAGGGTGGGACTTCCCGTTGGGGTTTCTGAGGGAGACGGCGTGAGGTCTGGATGCCGCTTCGGAGAGCAGCGGCGGGTTAATAACCCGTCTTCCCACCATGAGCGCCAGTGCCTCCTCCGCGGAGATTGTCTCCCCGTCCTCCTGAGGGCTGGGCCCCGTGTACACGCCCCCGCCCCCGGGAGGCATGCACCTCAGCCTGGCGCCCGCTCCGGGCTTTTGCACACGGCGGGCGCTGTTTCCGTGGCTGCCCGTGGGCTGTTTCCGTGGCTGCCCGTGGGCTGTTTCCGTGGCTGCCCGTGGGCTCGCTCCGTGGGGGTGGAGGTGCCCGGGCCGCCGGGTTCGCAGACCCTGCCCCCGCCTCCTGTGTGGTGCACCCCACACCCATCCCGACTGGGAGACGGGGGGCAGGGGCCAGGCCGCTGGGCGTGCTCGGAGCTCCGTGTTCTTCCGTGGCTTCCGGAACGTTTCCTATGCCGGAGGCCACGGCGTCTGCAGAGGCCCCTCGCTCTTGTCCAGTTTAGGTAAAGGTGGGCAGAGGCCCCAGAGGAGGCGTGGTGAGCACGGGCTGCAGACCCGGGGCGGGGGGCCTGGAGCCCCACGGCCACCTCCCCCTCCCCACCCCCTCCAGCCTGGCCCATCTACAAGGACGGGGTGTGCAGGGCCTCCAGAGGGGCCACCCTCTCCCTCCCCCACACGGGGGGGGGGCGTGTGGAGGCTGGGAGGGTGCTGGCACCCAGCTGTGGTGTCCTGAGGCAGAGCCTGGGGGCGGGGGGCGCGGAGGTCCTGGGAGTCTGGCCTGAGGCACATCCCAGCTCCTGGACAGAAGGAGGCAGCGCCCGATCAGGGTGGTGGACACTCAGGAGGGGGCCGGGCACCCAGGAGGGGCCAGGCCTCGCCTCTGTCTGGCCTGACTGGGTGGTGACCCCCCCACCCCCATCTCCTGTGTGGTGCACCCCACACCCATCCCGACTGGGAGACGGGGGGCAGGGCCAGGCCCTCCATACCCCCGCGGAGCAGGTGGGGCACTCACAGCACGGGGCGCCGCACAGCTGCTGGGGGGCTGAGAAGTGCAGGTCGGCTCTCCAGCCCTGCGGGGGGGGGGGTCAGTGTGGCCCGGGCCCTGCTGTGCATGCCCCCCGTGCCCAGAGGGGGGCCGCAGAGGCTGCTGGGCCAGCAGGGGGGGGGGGAGACAGGCGAGTGGGGGCTGGGCAGGCACCCCACCTGGATGCACGTGTCAGGCCCACAGGCCTCGTCCCTGGGAACGTCCACGAAGGCAGGGTCCTCCGTGCCGTCAGCCTGGGAGGGGACAGTGCAGGGCCCTGTCCCTGACCCTCATGCACACCTGTGTGTCCGTGCGTGTCTGTGTGTCCATGTGTGCATGCGCGTGCGTATGTCCGCATGTGTGTGTGCATGTATGTCCGTGCATGTGCGTATGTCCGCGCGCATGTGTGTGTGTGTGTGTGTGTGTGTGTGTGTGTGTAGCATGGGGTCAGCCCCCTGCTCACTCCCCCGCAGGCGGCCCTGGCCTGGCGGAGGGTGGGGGTGGAGGAGGACTGGGGTCAGGGGTCAGGGGTCGGCCGCTCACCGAGGCTGCGGGGAGGGTGGGGGCCTGCAGGGTTCGGTGGCAGGCCCGGGGCCACGTCTCCCGCCCACGGCACAGGCTCACCCGGAAGCGGGCGGGGCCGGGCGAGGAGAAGGCGACGCGGAGGTGGGTCCCGGACGGTGCTGGGCCGATGGTCATCTTCCAGGCTGAGGGTGGAGGGCTGAGGCCCGCCGCCCCTTCCTGCCTCCCCTGTCCTCCCCCCCTGTCCTCCCTCCCCTGTCTTCCCTCCTGCCTCTCCCCTCCTCCTCCCCCCCTTTGCTGCCTCCCCAGGCAGAGGTCACAGCTGGGGGGGGGCACAGGGGGTGCTCACCTGGGAAGCGCAGCTGCTGGAAGGGGCACCTCACATGGAAGCCCAGGCTGGTGGAGAACTGCAGGGAGGACGGGGGGCTGGGGGCGCCTGGGGGCGGGCGGCTGGGGGAGGGCAGCTGGGGGAGGGCGGCTGGGGGTGCGGCTGGGGGCATCTGCCCAGCCCTCGGCCCTGACTCCCACCCCAGCCTGAGCACCACCCACCGTCAGACCCGGAGGGGCAGAGGGTGGCCCAGGCTGAGTGAGGCCTGCAGGGGGGGGTCCTTGGGGATAGGGCTGCTGGCCTCCTGGCTGTGGCCACCCTCTCCCGGCCCAGCCCCTCACCTGGAGGCAGAGCTGGGGCTGGGTGTCCACCAGAGAGTACTGCACCTGCGGGCGGGGTCAGGGCCTGAGGCCTGTGCCAACCCCGCCCCTGCCCATGGGCACCCACCCCGCCCCCCATGGCCCTCACCCCCATGGCCCTCACCCCCATGGCCCTCACCCCCATGGCCCTCACCCCATGGCCCTCACCCTGCCGTGGGCCGGCCGCCGGGAGTCCTGCAGCTCCAGGCAGCGGGGCCCGGGCCCCGGGCGCCAGCACAGGCTCACGAGGCCACTCAGCAGGCAGGCCGGCTCCCAGCTCAGCGCCTGGCTGGCCGGGTGGTAGTGGACGGCTGCCCACAGCGCCTCTGTGTCTGTAGGGCCCCCAGGTCAGCCGGGCCCCAGGTCAGCCGGGCCCCAGGTCAGCCGGGCCCCCGGTCAGCCGGGCCCCAGGTCAGCCGGGCCCCCAGGTCAGCCGGGCCCCAGGTCAGCCGGGCCCCAGGTCAGCCGGGCCCCCGGTCAGCCGGGCCCCAGGTCAGCCGGGCCCCCAGGTCAGCCGGGCCCCCAGGTCAGCCGGGCCCCAGGTCAGCCGGGCCCCAGGTCAGCCGGCCCCCAGGTCAGCCGGGCCCCAGGTCAGCCGGCCCCCAGGTCAGCCGGGCCCCCAGGTCAGCCGGGCCCCCAGCTGCAGTGGGACCTCCGCCTGCGGGAAGGTGGCCCGGGCCGGGCCTGAGGGGCAGGTCTCCCTCGGGGGTCCTGACCCGCCCCCAGCTGTGCCCCGCCTCGGCCGGGCACCAGAGGACCCTCCTGGCCACGCCCCTCCCCCTCCACTCCCTCTCCACCCCCCTCCTCCCCCTCCTCCCCTCCCCTCCCCCTCCCCCCGCCCCCCATCACGGGGCACTCGCCGAGCTCGAAGGGGCAGGTCTGGGTCCGCACGGCGTCCGGGCTCGCAGACCAGCTCTGTGGAGAGGCAGGTCAGCGGGGCCGTCCCTGTGCCCGGGGCCGCGGCTGCCCCACTAACCTCCCCGCACTGACCTCCCCCCGACTGACCTCCCCCCGACTGACCTCCCCCCGACTGACCTCCCCCCGACTGACCTCCCCGCACTGACCTCCCCCCGACTGACCTCCCCCCGACTGACCTCCCCCCGACTGACCTCCCCGCACTGACCTCCCCCCCCACTGACCTCCCCCCGACTGACCTCCCCCCGCACTGACCTCCCCCCGACTGACCTCCCCCCGACTGACCTCCCCCCGCACTGACCTCCCCGCACTGACCTCCCCCCGACTGACCTCCCCCCGACTGACCTCCCCCCGACTGACCTCCCCCCGACTGACCTCCCCCCGACTGACCTCCCCCCGACTGACCTCCCCCGACTGACCTCCCCCCGACTGACCTCCCCCCGACTGACCTCCCCCCGACTGACCTCCCCCCGCACTGACCTCCCCCCGACTGACCTCCCGCCGCACTGACCTCCCCCCGACTGACCTCCCCCCGCACTGACCTCCCCCCGACTGACCTCCCCCCGACTGACCTCCCCCCCCGACTGACCTCCCCCCGACTGACCTCCCCCCCCGACTGACCTCCCCCCGCACTAACCTCCCCCCGACTGACCTCCCCCCGACTGACCTCCCCCCGACTGACCTCCCCCGACTGACCTCCCCCCGACTGACCTCCCCCCGACTGACCTCCCCCCCACTGACCTCCCCCCGACTGACCTCCCCCCCGCACTGACCTCCCCCCGACTGACCTCCCCCCGACTGACCTCCCCCCACTGACCTCCCCCCGACTGACCTCCCCCGACTGACCTCCCCCGACTGACCTCCCCCCGACTGACCTCCCCCCGACTGACCTCCCCCCGACTGACCTCCCCCCGACTGACCTCCCCCCACTGACCTCCCCCCGACTGACCTCCCCCCGCACTGACCTCCCCCCGACTGACCTCCCCCCGACTGACCTCCCCCCCACTGACCTCCCCCCGACTGACCTCCCCCCGACTGACCTCCCCCCGACTGACCTCCCCCCGACTGACCTCCCCCCGCACTGACCTCCCCCCGACTGACCTCCCCCCGACTGACCTCCCCCCGACTGACCTCCCCCCGACTGACCTCCCCCCGACTGACCTCCCCCCGACTGACCTCCCCCCGACTGACCTCCCCCCGCACTGACCTCCCCCCGACTGACCTCCCCCCGCACTGACCTCCCCCCGCACTGACCTCCCCCCCCGCACTGACCTCCCCCCGACTGACCTCCCCCCGACTGACCTCCCCCCGCACTGACCTCCCCCCGACTGACCTCCCCCCGCACTGACCTCCCCCCGACTGACCTCCCCCCCGCACTGACCTCCCCCCGACTGACCTCCCCCCGACTGACCTCCCCCCCACTGACCTCCCCCGACTGACCTCCCCCCGACTGACCTCCCCCCGACTGACCTCCCCCCGACTGACCTCCCCCCCACTGACCTCCCCCCGACTGACCTCCCCCCCGCACTGACCTCCCCCCGACTGACCTCCCCCCGACTGACCTCCCCCCCACTGACCTCCCCCCGACTGACCTCCCCCCGACTGACCTCCCCCCGACTGACCTCCCCCCCACTGACCTCCCCCCGACTGACCTCCCCCCCGCACTGACCTCCCCCCGACTGACCTCCCCCCGACTGACCTCCCCCCACTGACCTCCCCCCGACTGACCTCCCCCCGACTGACCTCCCCCCGACTGACCTCCCCCCCACTGACCTCCCCCCGCACTGACCTCCCCCCGCACTGACCTCCCCCCCCCGCACTGACCTCCCCCCGACTGACCTCCCCCCGCACTGACCTCCCCCCGACTGACCTCCCCCCGACTGACCTCCCCCCGACTGACCTCCCCCCGACTGACCTCCCCCCGCACTGACCTCCCCCCGCACTGACCTCCCCCCGACTGACCTCCCCCCGCACTGACCTCCCCCCGACTGACCTCCCGCCGCACTGACCTCCCCCCGCACTGACCTCCCGCCGCACTGACCTCCCCCCGCACTGACCTCCCGCCGCACTGACCTCCAGGCACAGGCAGGGCAGCTCCTGGCTGTAGGGCAGGGCAACCGCCCCCGAGATGCTGTTCGCGGCCACCTGCGGGGACGATGGCTGAGGTGCTGCAGCCCGTGGGCGGGGCCTTCACTGGGCGGGGCCTGCACTAGGCGGGGCCTGATATGGGCGGGGCCTATGGTGGGCAGAGCCTGCAGTGGGCGGGGTGGGTCTGGGTGGGCGGGGCCAGGGGGACAGAGCAGTTGAGGGATGGGGCTTGGACGTGGCTCAGGCTGGGGGCGGGGCTTGGATCTGAGGGGCGGGGCTTGGACGTGGGTGAGGTCTGGGTGGGTGGAGCCAGGGGACTGAGAGCAGCTGAGGGGCGGGGCTTGGACATGGCGCAGGCTGGGGCGGGGCCTCCACTGGGCGTGGCCTGTATTAGGCGTGGTCTGATATGGGCGGGGCCTATGGTGGGCAGAGCCTGCAGTGGATGGGGCGGGCTGTGAGCAGCGGAGGGACAGGGTCTGGGTGGGCGGGGCCAGGGGACTGAGAGCACGCTGAGGGGCGGGGCTTGCGTCGGGGCGGGGCCTGTTCCGGGCTGGAGGTTGTGCACAGGGCCTGGGCCTGGGCTCACCCGCACCAGGGCGCCCGCGTCCTCGCAGGCGAACCACTTGAGGCAGAGCCGCACGTAGTGGTCGGTGCCCTCAGGGGCCTCGGGCAGCTGCACCAGGACGACCTTGCGGCTGCGATCCACCCAGTAGGACAGCTTCCCGGCTGTGGGGGTGAGGGGGGCACCCTGGGACCAGAGGCACCAGACACAGGTTCCTCCTGTCCTGAGAGCTCGGGGTGGCCCTGCAGGACCCCATCTTGATTTCGGAGGCGGGGTGGAAGAAGACCCAGGGGAGGGTGGTGGTGGCCCCTCAGGGAGGCTGTATCCCCCTGGGGAGGGCTCACCACGGCATTCCGGCAGGTTCCGCCTCACGTCCTCGTCTCCACAGTCTGCAAGTGACAGGCAAAGGGGGCTCAGCCTGCGCGGCCAGGCCATCCCCCCAACTGGGCCTCTCCGGAGAGGCAGCGCCCCAAATTAGCCAGATGACGGCGGGGATGGGCCCTGCCCCCGCCCCGGTCGCGTCTCCTCTCCATCAGGCTCCAGAAGCCAGATGGCAGCTCCATCCGGGCCAGCCGGCCCCCTGGGCCCTCACCTTCCACTTGGTACTGCTGTTCCAGCTGCACCCCGCAGAAGTGGGGGACAGTCCTCAGGGTGACGTGGACGCTCTGGGCTGCGCTGACCTCGAAGCAGTCGAAGTGCACCTGGAGCTGGGCAGATAGAGGTGTGACCTGGCCCCTGCCTGCCCTCCCCGGCCCCTGCCCAGCCTCCCCGGCCCCAGCCCGCCCTCCCCGGCCCCTGCCCGCCCACCCTCCCCGGCCCCTCCCCTGCCCGCGCTCCCCGGCACCTGCCTGCCCTCCCGGGCCCCTGCCCAGCCTCCCCGGCCCCTGCCTGCCCTCCCCGGCCCCTGCCCACCCTCTCCAGCCCCTGCTCGCGCTCCCCGGCCCCTGCCCAGCCTCCCCGGCCCCTGCCCGCCCTCCCCGGCCAGGCCAGCTCCACTGAACACAGCCGGAAGCAGGGTCTGAAAGCAGAGCGGAAGGGGCGCCCGTCCCTGGGTGTCGGTGGCAGGGCCGGGCCAGGCGGGGACAGGTGGCGGGCGGCGGGCAGGAGCAGGCCGAGGGCAGTGGCTGCCGCTTGGCTAAGGCCTGGGCTCAGAGCTGCCTCACCTCCTGCCCCGCCTGCCGCCGGCGAGCGGCTCTGGGGACGCGCACGCCCTGGCAGCGTGTCTGCTGCGTGTCCATGCTCTGGGTGCAGGCCTCCAGGCCCCGCAGGCTCTCTGTGCGGGGAGGGAGGGAGGCCGGCGGCCGTCAGCCCGCGGCGGGAGGCCCTCCCCCCTCCCTCCTCCGGGGGTGCAGTGACCGGGCTCCCTGCCAGCCGCCCCCCCCAGCCCTCCCGTCCGGGTGACCCCTCACCCTGCAGCCGGAGGGAGGCCTGCACGCGCAGCAGCAGGGAGCAGCCGCCCTGGGGGGCACACCTCATGGCGGTGGAGAGGGTCAGGGCCCCCAGGACCGGCCGGGGCAGGGACGCGGGGGGCTGCCTGCAGAAGCTGCTCAGGACGTCCCCTGGGGAGGGCGCAGGGTGAGGCACGGCTCCGGGAGCCCAGGGAAGCTCCGGGGCCAGGCTGCGGGGGGCGCTCCGGCGCACGGCCGGGCGGGGCCTCGGGGCCTGGCCCAGGGCAGCCAGGGCCCGTCCCCGGGGGAGGGCGGGCGGCCGGCCCGGTCAGCCTGTCCGCTGGGCACCAGGCGTGGGGCCAGGCCGGGGGGCAGGCTGCCCCGGAGCTGAGCGAGCGGGCGGACCGTCTGAGAGGCAGCGGCCAGGGTCCCGGGAGGCGGGGGCGCCGGGGAGAGCATTCCGCCCGCTGAGCACGCGGGCAGCACCTGCGGCCGGGGGAGGACCAGAGGGGCAGCACCCCGCACCCCACGGGACACCCGCACCCCGGCCAGGGAGAGGCCTGCTCCCAGCCGCAGTGGAGGGCCCGGGGCAGCAACCAGCAGAGGGCGCCGTCAGCCCCACACATCTGTCTGTTGTTTAAAACCCTCCCTAGAGGGTATTTTTCCATCTTCAGGGAGAGAGGGGAGGGGTAGGGGGAGGCAGAGAGAAACATCGATGTGAGAGAAACATCAGTCGCTGCATGAGCTCTGACCAGGGCCCAGGCCGGGGAGGAGCCTGCAACCAAGGGGTGTGCCCTTGATCGGAATCAAACCTGGGTCTGCAGGCCAACGCTCTACCCACTGAGCACACCGGCCAGCGCTAACAGATGTATTGTATTGTATTGTATCTTTTTAGGGGGAAAAACCTGGTTTATTTTCTTTGTTTTCAAGAAAAACTTTTAAATTTAACAATGTTACATGCAACAAGCACTAATATTTCAAGAAAAGGATTTTGAATGTAACAGATGCATTTTAAAAGGAGGAATGGACCCAGGCCGGCTGGCTTCGTGGCTGAGCCGAGCACCAAGGAGAAGGTCAGGGTCCGTTCCCGGGCAGGGCACGTGGCCAGTGGCAGGTCCGATCCCCAGTGGGGGGCGTGCAGGAGGCAGCCGACGGATGATTCTCATCACCGATGTTCTCTCTCTCCCTCTCCCTTCCTCTCTGACATCAGTAAACATTTATCCAGGGGCTGAGCTGAAAGAGAAATGCGGACGGGGTTTCTCTTCCTCCCTGGCCGGGCACAGAGGACGGGGAGTGAGACCCCACACCCGCCGAGCCCGCGCCCCGGCCGGGGAGGGGGATCCCGCTGTGGGCAGACCTGACCCAGGCGACCCCCACCCAGAGGCACTCACGGGTCACGCGACGCCTGCAGACGAAGCCCTGGAGACAAACAGAGAGAGGGTGAGAGGTCGGCTCGGCCCCCTGCCCCCCCTCCTGGTCCCGCCTGGGGGAGGCCGGGGAGCCCGCAGTCCTGGGGGGCTGGGGGGCCCAGTCCCTAGCTCCTCCTCCGTGCTGCCTGGACGCTGCCCCGTGGACGCCCAGCCGCGGGCCGTGGCCAGGGTCACTCAGCCAGGGTGCGACGGGGCCCCGGATGCTCAGGCCCTGCTGCCCGGGCTTCGTGCCCACCCAGCCCCACTGGAGGGCGAGACCCACAGGGACACGGAGACAGTCAGGGCGACAGCGGGGCCTCCGCCCCCTCCCCGGAGAGAACTGGCCTCGTGACCCCGGAAGCTGGGGGGGCTCCAGATGAGGGCCTGGCCCTGCGGGTGCCCGGGGGGCGGGAGGAGGGGGAGTGGGAGCCCCACCTGCTGCCTGCCTGCCCGGTCTGGCCGTGCGGCTGCCCAGGGGGGAGGGCAGGAGGTCACAGACGGAGGCAGGGGAGCACGGACGGGCCAGGGGAGCACCGACGGGGCAGAGAGCACGGACGGGGCAGAGAGCACGGACAGGGCAGAGAGCACGGACGGGGCAGGGGAGCACGGACGGGGCAGGAGAGCACGGACGGGGCAGGGGAGCACGGACGGGGCAGAGAGCACGGACGGGGCAGGGGAGCACGGACGGGGCAGGGGATCACGGACGGGGCAGGGGAGCACGGACGGGGCAGGAGAGCACGGATGGGGCAGAGAGCACGGACGGGGCAGAGAGCACGGACGGGGCAGGAGAGCACGGATGGGGGCAGAGAGCACGGACGGGGCAGGAGAGCACAGACGGGGCAGGAGAGCACGGACGGGGCAGGGGATCACAGATGGGGCAGGGGAGCACGGACGGGGCAGGAGAGCACGGATGGGGGCAGAGAGCACGGACGGGGCAGAGAGCACGGACGGGGCAGGAGAGCACGGATGGGGGCAGAGAGCACGGACGGGGCAGGAGAGCACAGACGGGGCAGGAGAGCACGGACGGGGCAGGGGAGCACGGACGGGGCAGGAGAGCACGGATGGGGGCAGAGAGCACGGACGGGGCAGGAGAGCACAGACGGGGCAGGAGAGCACGGACGGGGCAGGGGAGCACGGACGGGGCAGAGAGCACGGACGGGGCAGAGAGCACGGACGGGGGCAGAGAGCACGGACGGAGCAGAGAGCACGGACGGGGCAGAGAGCACGGACGGGGCAGAGAGCACGGACGGGGCAGGGGAGCACTGACGGGGCAGGGGAGCACTGACGGGGCAGGGGAGCACGGACGGGGGCAGAGAGCACGGACGGGGCAGGGGAGCACTGACGGGGCAGGGGAGCACGGACGGGGCAGGGGAGCACGGATGGGGGCAGAGAGCACGGACGGGGCAGAGAGCACGGATGGGGGCAGAGAGCACGGACGGGGCAGGGGAGCACGGACGGGGCAGGGGAGCACGGACGGGGCAGGGTGTGGCCTCACGGCAGGCCTTCTGAGACGGGGACGCGGGACCAGCCGGGAAGGCCGAGGCCAGAAACCCCCGGAACCCGGCGTCCTGGCGTCCGGCCGCACGGAGGGAGGGAAGTCGCTGGGGTTTCCCACTGGGCTTCCCGGGGGTTCCCGGCCCGAGGCCGATGGGGGGTGTCTGTGGGGGGACCCCGAGGGGCACATTTCTGAGGGGTCTGGTCCCCTCTGCGCCCCCACCAGCCCAGCCCGTCAGCCAGAGGAGGGGCCGGCGTCCGGGGCTCACCCGGGGGACGGGGGCCCCCGAGGCCCAGGCACCCCGAGGCCCCCCTCCCTGCTCCCGGGGGTGACACGTGACCTGACTCTGTCCTGGTCCTCCCAGCCCGACTTCAGGTCGGCGAGGGCGTGGCCCAGGCCTGGAGCGCCCTCAGGGACGGGAGGGGACAGAGGTCTGCTGTGTCCTCCCTCCCCCCTCCCCCCACTTCCCCTCCCTCCTCCTCCTGCAGCTCCGTCTGCCCCCAGCACCCTCCTCCCCGCACAGGGCACCCCGCACCCTCCTCCCCGCACAGGGCACCCAGCACCCTCCTCCCCGCACAGGGCACCCAGCACCCTCCTCCCCGCACGGGGCACCCAGCACCCTCCTCCCCGCACAGGGCACCCCGCACCCTCCTCCCCGCACGGGGCACCCAGCACCCTCCTCCCCCCGCACGGGGCACCCCGCACCCTCCTCCCCGCACAGGGCACCCCGCACCCTCCTCCCCCCGCACGGGGCACCCCGCACCCTCCTCCCCGCACAGGGCACCCCGCACCCTCCTCCCCCCGCACAGGGCACCCAGCACCCTCCACCCCCCGCACAGGGCACCCAGCACCCTCCTCCCCCCGCACAGGGCACCCAGCACCCTCCTCCCCCCGCACAGGGCACCCCGCACCCTCCTCCCCGCACAGGGCACCCAGCACCCTCCTCCCCGCACAGGGCACCCAGCACCCTCCTCCCCGCACAGGGCACCCAGCACCCTCCTCCCCGCACAGGGCACCCAACACCCTCCTCCCCGCACAGGGCACCCAGCACCCTCCTCCCCCCGCACGGGGCACCCAGCACCCTCCTCCCCCCGCACGGGGCACCCAGCACCCTCCTCCCCCCGCACGGGGCACCCAGCACCCTCCTCCCCCCGCACAGGGCACCCCGCACCCTCCTCCCCCCGCACAGGGCACCCAGCACCCTCCTCCCCGCACAGGGCAGCCCGCACCCTCCTCCCCGCACCCCTCCACCCCCTCCACCCCCACCCCCTGCACCCCCTGAGCCACCGCCTGGGCCTGGGGCACCTCCTTGGGCAGATGTGCCAGGACCCCCCCCCCCCCCCCCCGGCTGAGTCACCTGCTGCCCTAAAAGTCCCGGGACACCCCCGCCCGGCCCCTCCCTCCCGGACGGAGAGTTCCCCGAAGCACTTCCTCCTCGGCGCAGGGGAGCGGGGAGAGCCGGGGGCTGGGCCCAGACCCCCCACCATCCGACCATCCCCTCATCCCCTCGGAGAGGCCGGGCACAGGGCCCTCAGCCTCCGACCACCCCCTGCACCCACCTCACCCACCTGCACCCCTGCACCCCCTGCACCCCTCCACCCCCACCACCCTGCACACATCCGCGGCTCCCCGTGCCCGGCTCCTGGCCAGCGCCCACCCCAAGCCAGGGCCCCTCCAGATGCCTGCGTGGGGGGAGCTCACCGGAGAGCAGGTGAGGCCGCAGTCTGTGACCCGGGGCACGGCCAGGCCCCCGGGGGTGCTGCAGGTCAGGGCCAGGAGCGTGAGGGCGAGGGCTCTCCCGGCCGGCATGGCTGCGTGTGCGTGCGTGTGTGCGTGCGTGTGTGTGCGTGTGTGCGCACGCGTGTGTGCACGCGTGTGCGAGTGGGGATGGGAGCCCGCAGGTGCCCGTGGCCGCTCTCCTGCCTCCCCGCTGACACTCTGCTCAGGCTCCTTGGCGTGGGGCACCCAGCACCCTCCTCCCCTGGAGCAGAGCCCAAGGGGGCCGGCCACCCCGCCCGCCCCGCCCGCCCAGCTGGCTCCCAGGGCGCTGGTCCGACGCCCTGGGGTTCGAGCTGCCAGACTCCTGAAGCCTGACGGAACGGGTTCCCCGGAGTGAACGGCGGGGAGGGGTCGGGGACACCCCACCCCGGTGGTCCTGGGTGTGACTCTCCCTGAGGGCAGGGGTGGGCGGGGGCCAAGGAGGGCTCTGCCGTGTTGGCTGTGGGAGCGATCGGTGGCACCTACCCCCCCCTCCCCGGGGCGGGACAGCACCCCTGAGCGGCCGGACTCCACTCCAGCCCCGGAGCCCCGCTGCCCCTCGGGCTGGGAAAGGCTGCGCCCGGGGGTCACTCTGAGGCTGGAGGCTCCAGGCTGCAGCCGCCCCTCCCCAATCCCCTAAATGGCCACGTCCTCTCCTCCAGCCCCTCATCCTGTCTGGGCTGGGGTGGGGGCGGCTGGAACACCCCAGCCTGAGCTCAGAGAGTCCCAGGGCCCCCCACCCCCGGCCACATGGCCCCATGGCCCGCTGACAGCACAGCCCAGGCCAGCTGCAGGGCAGGTGAGGGGTGGCCCTCGCTCAGCGCCAGGGGTGGGAGGCGGTGCAGAGCCTGGGCCAGCAGAGTGAGCGAATGACCGGCCGCCTTGGCCCTGACCTCCAGCTGGGGCTCGGGGGAGGGGCTGGTTCTGACCTGCCTGTGGGCGTGGGGCCTTCAGGCTGGGTCTTGGCAGCTGAGGGGCTTGGGTTGTGGGGCGCAGGCACCTGGATGGGGTGGGGGCTCCATAAGAAATAGCATAGCCCTGGCCAGGATGGTCGAATGGTTAGAGCATCAGCTCGTGGGCTGAAGGGACCTGGTTGGGGAGGGTGTAGTGGCCAGTGGCAATGCAGACAGGCAGCCCTCCATGGGCCTCCTGTCCCCCCTCCACCCTGACCCCTCCCCGCCCCCCTCCCCGCCCCCCTACCCCTCTCTCAGATCCTGCTGCTTGCCAGAGAGTTTCAGTTTCTCAGACACCCGGGCGGGGAGCCAGCAGGCAGGGGACTGAGTGCCTCCCGGAAGCTGGGCCTCTGCTCATCCGTGGGCGCTGCCTTGGCTCCAGGCACCCCAGGCCTCTGGCCCCTCCTCGGGGAGTGGGGTGGTCCTGGGCCGAGCCCCCTCCTCTCAGGCCTCCAGGCCCCGTGGGGAGGATGGGGAGGTGGGGGAGCAGGGGGCTCCCCGGGTGTCTGGTTTTGGGGCCGGGGCAGTCCCCGGCCGGCGGGTACTCCAGGAACACACGTCTGCCAGCCGCCCTCTGCCGACAGCCTGGCTGAGTCACGGCTCCGGTTCAGGCGGGGTCTGAGGAGGGGGCCCCGGTGCCAATGCAAAGCAGCCGCAGCTTCCGGGAGCCGACGGGAGCCGGAGCAGCCGTTGAGCGGGAACCGGGGCCCGGGACAGGGCGGAGCCCGCGCGTGAGGCAGGGGCCGGGGCTGGGCAGGCACAGAGGGGCGGGGGGGGGGGGGGTGAGCAGGCACAGCACCCCAGGTGGCAGCTCTGTCAGGCGGCTCTTAAAAAAGAAAAGAGAAATGTCACCCAAGGGTCTATTCTGTGGATTTTTAGAAAGAGAGGGAGAGAGAAACACCTATGGTGCTCGCCCGACCGGGGGCTGAGGCGCAATCCAGGCGTGTGCCCTGAGCAGACACGGAACCCACACACGTGTTGTGTCCAGGACGACCCTCCAGGCTGGCGGCGGCTCTGGCCCCGTGCACCCCGAGGCTAAGCGGGGCCCACGGAGGGGCTGGGAGGCCGGGCCAGCTCCCCGCCGTGGGATCAAGACCGGCTCCGCTAGAGGCGCTGATGGAGGGGATGTGTGGGCGCCCGAGAGGGTGTGTGGAGGCGGCGGAGGCCGGGGCCTGAGCCCTGGCGGGTGAGGGGCGACGGGGCAGCCAGGAGGCTCCCGAGGGCAGCGCCAGGCGGCACGGGTGCCCAGGAACTGGTGTTCTGGGACCCAGACCAGCCCTTCTGGGAAAACCGCCAACCCCCGGGCGCTGAGTATGAAAAGCATCTTCTGAAAAGCATCAGAGCGTCTGCAGGGAGCCCCAGGCACTTCCTCCTGAGACTCCCGGCCTCGGCGGCGGGGCGTGGGCAGAAGACTATCCCAAGAATCACCCCCAACCCTGGAAGGAAGGCTGCCCTGCCTGCCCAGGGCCTGCGGGGAGCTCCCTCCCGTGCTGAGCGATGCGGGCCGAAGCCAGCCACGCCCCCAGACCTGCTCCGCAGGCTCTCCTCCCTGCGCTGGGGGGGCGGGTGTCAGCACCCCTCCTGGGGCGGAGGGACAGGACCTGCCTTCTGGAAGGGATTCAGAGAACCCCACAATTACGTGTTTGAAGAAAAGGAGCCATTTATGAGAAAAGGAGAGAGCCGCAGGCCAGCAACAACGCAGACGGAGATCCGTTATGACAATCACCAACCTTACCAGACACCAAAGCTCCTCAGCGTGCGGCTTCCATGCCGTTTAGAAAGTGCAGGCCAGGGAAAGGACCCAACGCGGTGCCCGATAGCTTTATGCACAGAACTTCCGAACACTGACACTGGAAGACAGGGTTCGATCCCCGGTCAGGGCACATGCCCGGCTTTCAGGCTCAATCCCAGCCTGGTTGGGCACATTCAGGAGGCAACCGACCAACCTGTCTCTCTCACACCGATGTTTCTCCCTCCCTCTCTCCCACCCCCACTCCCTTCCATTTGCTCTAAAAATCAACAGAAAAAATGTCCTCGGGTGAGGATTAACAGCAAAAATAGTGCAAAGGACTGAAAGGTGATGACGACCTCTCAGCTGAATAAAAAGTTCCTGAGAAAAGTGGCTGCTCGTGCGCGATGCGACATCTTGGCGAAGATGAGAAGAAACCTCCTGGGCATGTGGAGTGCCCTGCCTTCCCACCTGCATCTGTGTCCCTCTATCTACACCAAGAAGAGAAAGATGCAAACTGACCGTACCTTTGTGATGCCCGCCAGCCAATCAGGAGTGAGTATGCAAATCAACCAAAGATGGCAGGTTAATTTGCATATGCAGGTGGAGTGCCCCAGCAGCTCCAGGCCTCTGGGCAGCTTGGGAAGGTGGGAAGGCAGCTCCGGCCAGAGTGAAGACAGTGCCAGCAGCCAGGGGAAGGAAGGCCCATTCTTGCACAAATCTTTGTGCACCGGGCCTCTAGTCTATAATAATAAATGTGTAATACGCTAATGTCCTTCTGGACGACCTTTTGGATGAAGCCGGGGCTCCAGGGGAAGCCCGGGGCCTGGGTGCCTGCTAGCAGCCGGGGGGAAGCCGGTGCCAGCAGCTAGGGGAAGGAAGGCCTACTCTTGCACGAATTTCGTGCATTGGGCCTTCAGCATCTTTATAAAGACCTGGGCCTGTGCATTATGGACGAGGAGACACTGGGAGCCGTCACTTTAACACCAAGGACTTCCAGCAGCACGGGGAGACACAGCAGGCACACCGAAGGCTCTGTGCGCGATGGGGCTACGTATGCAGAGACAAAAGACCACACACACACGTCGTTAGGAACAGCGAGAGCGTGGTGAGCTGTGGTGGCCCAGGAAATTAATACACAGAGGGTCCCCCAACATGTATGCACACGTCGAATGCTTATAAAGTCAGTGTTTATTAACATACAGCTCATTTTCAAAATTTAAAAGAATCTCCAGGAATGAATAAATTTTTTTTTTGGTCAACACCTGTTTTCACACGATGACGGCTCTGGCCCCGGCGCTGCTGGTCACGTGAAGCCGTGGAATCAGAACATCAAGAATCATTTCGCTCGGTGTTGGTGTGCCCACCCCTCGTCAGCTGTTGCCTGTTTGGTATCGTAAACTTCATCTTTCATGCATCCCGTAAAAAAGTCTAGTGGGTCAGTCTTTTTGTCTGGCTTCACCCATTGTTTCACATCAGTTAAACCTGAAAAGGAGTGCAAATCCAGTGAGTTGTCCACGGTTAAAAGTGAGTGTACCACCCTGGCCAGTTGCTCAGTGGTTAGAGCATTGGCCGCCACCGGAAGGGGTTGGGTATGGGTTTGATACTTGGTCGAGGGCGTCCGCCTGAGTCGCAGACCTGATTCAGGCCCACGTTGGGGTGCGTGCAGGAGGTAATCGATTGATGTGTCTCTCTCATTTCTGTTTCTTTCTCTCTCCTCCCTCCCTTCCACTCTAAGAATCGATGGAAAAAAATATCCTTGGGTGAGGATGAACAACACCACAAAGTGTGTATACATCTTTTTGTCCCCCAAAATACACACTTTGAATAATTATCAACTGTGTTTTCAACTTTCCAGGAGTATTTTAGGGTGAATTTCCTTTGTCCAAAGCTTAGCTGGGTGATAAAGAAACGTCAGTGGAGCTGTTACAGGGTGTGTCAAACTCTCGGCCTGTGGCCTGTATGTGGCCCAAAACGAATATTTTTTGCGGCCCAGCCAACGTAATGGCATGTGAGAAATGTTTTAATAAAAATCTCTTAATTTTTACAATCTCCACATAATATATATATATTAGAGGCCCGTGTATGAAATTGTGCATGGTGGGATCCAGCCAGCCTGGCCAGGGGGAGGGGACATGGGTGGTTGGCCAGCCTGCCTGCTGGTTGAACTCCTGGTTGAGAGAACAATTTGCATATTAGCCTTTTATTCTATAAGCTATATACCGAGTGGCCAGATTATGTGTTCAGAGGTCATCATCACCTGGCCGCTCAGTGTACACTCCGCTGGGAAAGTGACACAATTTAAGATCTAAGGAAACGGAGACACGGGTCATGTTCTGGGAGGGAAACACAATGTCATTGGTTAGCGCCCCCGAGCCGAGTCCATGGATTCCACAAACCCCAAGTCTCAGTGGGTTCTTGTGAAGCCTGATTAGAGATCGACATTCACAGAGGAGGGAGGCCCAGGGGAGGGGGGCGGGGGGTGGCCTTGGCACTGTGGTGCCTGACACCGACAGGAGAAGAGCAACCACCGGGAATTGGGGGGGATGGGCCTCACGTGGAGGAAGGTGGGAGGGTGGGTTTCCATAGGTAACTGGGAAGGGACGCGCCCTTCTGCCTGATTGCCTCCAGCGGCCACCGGAGCGGCTGAGCCGCGGGCGGAGGAGGCGGAGGAGGCGGAGGGCGGCACCCACCTTCCCGAACTTGAGCTTCAGGGCCGGCGGGGCCCGCGGGGGCGCCAGGTCGGGCATAGCCGGGGAGCCGCGCGCCTTGAGCGGGTCCAGCAGCGGCGAGAAGCGCAAGTGCGGGATGGGCGGCATCTGCTTCTTGCCTCTGCGCACGCCCATGCCCACGCCCTCCACGCACAGGTCCGAGCCGTACACGGGCGGCAGGTCCACGGCGGGCTGGGGTGGGGGACAGGGGGGCGGTTAGAGGGCGGCGGGGCTGCCGCCCTCCAGGGAGGCCTCGGGCCCGGGCCGGGGAAGGTCCTGAGGGGGTGCAGTTTCCCCAGAGAGAAGGGGGCCCAGAGGCATGGAGGGAAGGAGGGGCTCCTGGCCTGGCCCTGCCCCCCTGGTTTAGCTTGAATGAGGGGGCCAGCCGGCGGGGCAGGGCCAGGCCAGGAGCCCCTCCTTCCCTCCACACCCACCCTCTTCCCTTCACCCCCCCATTGGGAACCGGCCCCATCCCCGTTGGGGACCTGGCCCCGCCCCCCTGTGGGAACCGGCCCCATCCCCCTTTGGGACCTGGCCCTGCCCCCGGTGGGAACCGGCCCCGCCCCGGGTGGGAACCTGGCCCCGCCCCCGCTGGGAACCGGCCCCGCCCCCGCAGGGAACCGGCCCCGCCCCCGCTGGGAACCGGCCCGCCCAGCGGCCGCACCTGCTTCCACAGCAGCTCGAAGTTGCCTATGTCGCAGCTGCGGTCGCCCTTGCGGTCCAGCACCACCTTGATGGTGTCCTCCTGCACCTGCGCGCACAGCTGGGCCGTGACGGGCGTGGAGGCGTGCATGGTGGGGCTGGAGTTGATCTCGATGAGCCAGGGCTTCAGGTCCTGGCCCAGGATGAAGTCGGCGCCGTAGAGCTCGAAGCTGCTCTTGCGCGGCTCCACGTGGTCCTGGGCCACCTTCATGGCGTGGGCGATGGCCTGCTTCATGGCGGGGTAGATGACGCTGCCCCAGGCCGAGCCGCGGCCGCGCTTCTGCAGGTACTCCTGGAAGCGCGTGCTGGTCCACATGCTGTGGTAGGGCAGCAGCGGGCTGCGGCCCTTGTCCACCTTGAGGTGCTTCTGGATGGAGTTGTTGCAGAGGTGGATGGCCCTGCGGGGCCGGCCAGGTCAGGGCAGCCGTGCCCCCACCCGCCCGGCCCCACGCCCTCAGCCCAGCTCCATCCCACCCCGGCCCCAGTCCTGGCCCCGGCCCCGCACCAGGTGGCTGCAGGAGGGACCCCACGAGGGCCAGGCCAGAAGCCCATGCCCGGCCAGCCTGTCTCCAGGGCTGAGCGTCCACCTATGAACCTGCAGGACACAGTTTGATTCCCATCAAGAGCACAGGCCCAGGTTGCAGGTTCAATCCCCAGTGTGGGGCGTGCAAGAGGCAGCCGATCCAGGATGCTCTCTCATTACTGATGTTTCCATCTCTCTCCCTCTCCCTTCCTCTCTGACATCAATAAAAACAAGTATTTTTTTTAAATCCCACCTGCCCGGGGCCACCAACCAGGGACCTCCAGCGAGTCACCCTCCCCGAGCCTCCGGCCCCCACAGCCGCGGCGGCCTTTCCGGGGCAAGATTCCCAGTGGGACTTCCCGTTCGCTCACTTAGACGCCGGCCTGTTCTAACGGAACTACTGCCCTGGGAGCCTCGAACCCAGGCTGCTCCGAGGCCACGTCCTGCACGTGTGTCTGGGATTCCCAGCCGGCCCCCCCGGTGACGGTGGGTAAGTTCACTCGTGGGGCCCAGGCACGGCGTTAGGGTGGCGGACCTCGGGCTTCCCCACCTGCAGGCCACGCCCACTCAGAAATGACTTCAGGGATGCCCTTGCCAGCCGGGGGTCCCAGATGGAGAAGCAGGGGAGGGGCAGGGAGAGGGGTGCTTCCGGGATTTCCTGAAGATACACACTTCGTGGGCGCGCAGAGCGCTGGCTTTGGGGGGCCTGGGCCTGTCCCAAAACCTCCCCTCTGTGCCTCACGTGGGGGTTGGTGGGCAACAGCGGACACCATGCCCGCCCTGCCCTGCCCGTGCCCACACTGCCCGTGCCCATGCCCGCCCGTGCTTGTGCCCGCCCCGCCCGTGCCCGCCCTGCCCGTGCCCATGCCCGCCCATGCTTGTGCCCGCCCTGCCCGTGCCCGCCCAGCCCGTGCCCGCCCTGCCCGTGCCCGTGCCCGCCCTGCCCGTGCCCGTGCCCGCCCTGCCCGTGCCCATGCCCGCCCATGCTTGTGCCCGCCCCGCCCGTGCCCGCCCTGCCCATGCCCGCCCTGCCCGTGCCCGTGCCCGCCCTGCCCGTGCCCGCCCTGCCCGTGCCCATGCCCGCCTGTGCCCGTGCCCGCCCCGCCCGTGCCCGCCCCGCCCGTGCCCGCCTGCGGACCCGCCGCTCACCCGTCCAGGTTGTCCAGGGAGAAGCGCCGGGTGGAGAAGCGCAGGTAGCTCTCCTTGTAGAACCAGATGGTCAGAGGGTTCCAGTCGGTGACCAGGAACCACTGCCGGATGTCGAACTTGGTGTCGTAGATGAGCAGAGGCGTCTCAATGTACTTCTGCACCACCCACTTGTCCTTGGGCGACAGGTGGTCCGCCGCCACCAGCTCCAGGATCTCCTCCACGCGGTTCATGCACACGATGTCTGCAAGGGGCCGTGCTCAGCGGACCTCACGGCCACAGCCCACTGAGCGGGGGGTCGGGGGGGCTCTCTGGGAAGCCAGCAGGCAGGGGTGTGGGCTGCTCCGCCTGTGGAAGGGCCCAGGGAGGCCTCATGCTCACGGGTGACAGGACAAAGGGGATGGGCTGGGTGTACTAGTGCCCACCACACTGGGCCCTCCTCTACTCTGCAGGGGGGTTATGGTGTCTCAAGTTCACACACACACACACACACACACACATCCCGTTAGGCCACGTGACTAGTCATGAGCAGTGACGTCTGAGCAGAAGTGACATCACTACTCCTGCCACAGCCTTTGCTGTCACCTACAGGCCCTGTGCCCACTTCCCAGAGGCAAGTGGCGCCATCGAGGGTGGGGGACGTTGGTGGGCAGAGCCCCCCCTACATCACCCTCCCAGGCCAAGCTGCACGGGTGACGGGCATGAGAAGGATGAACGTGGGGAAACTCATGGCCTCGTTGAGAGCCACTGAGGTTTGGGGACTGTTTGTTACGTGGCACAAGCTGGCCCATCCTGACTGACAGAGGGTGGAAGGGGGCCCTCTGCCCAGTGCAGAGGCACAACACAGGCAAGCTGTCCTCACGAAAGGACAACACTGGTCCCTTCGTCAGAGGAGACCTCTCCCCCTGACGTAAATGCTGGGACAAAGCAACAGCGATGGCTTGACGCGGAGCTGAGAGCAGGGAGGACACAGAGGCGGGGACACAGCCAGCGACCGGGAGGAAAGTGGGGCACGGGGTCTTGAACAGGTGAGTCTGTGGGCATCCTGGGGGTGCAGTGGGAGCAGGTCTGGCCTGAGGGACAGGAGCAGGGAGCCACCAGCAGATAGCGCTGCCGTACAGAGCCGTGGGCTCAGGACAGAGCCAAGGCCTAGCACTGCTCCGGCCGGGAAAGCAGGCATAAGCCCGGGAGAGAGAATGTTTCAGGACAGACGATGTTTAGGACTGGATGCAGTAACATCAAATTAAGAGATCTTTAAAAGTCACATAAAAGTTAACCACTTGTGAATTTAAAACAAGGACAATGAAAAAATAATTCAAGGGGCAAACAGAATACCCAAATGATAAGAAAAAATATATTTAGAGGCTCAGGAAAATAAGAAAATTATATAACAAACAAGAGGGTGCAGCTAAGGGCACATTCAGAGGAAATTTCATAGCCTTGAAGCTTTTAGTTGCACAAAAAATATTGAAAATAAATGCATAGCATTTAAGTTCGAGCCAAGAGAAGAAAGTGTTCCTTACAGAAACAATGAACACAAAAAAATGTAACCAAAAGTTGTTCTTTGGAAGCACAAATTCACTTTGAAATCTTGTTTAAAAATAAAGAGAGAAAAGAAGCACAGCGTTGACCATTGGAAATAAAAAGAAGAATACGGTCATGGTGCGATGCAAGAAGATGAGGCATAGAACAGACACGCAGTCACCGTGGACAAGGCTTACAGGGGGCTCAGGCTGCCGAGTGCACCTGGGGCTCAAGGTGGGTTCTTAATGGGCCCGAGGAGTGGGCGGGCCTGCTGCCGAGCGGGAGGTCCTTCAGCCGCTCAGCGGCGCATACGCCTGTGGCCAAGATCATTCTTATGCACAAGGAGACGGGAGACCCGTCTGACGTAGGAATAGGAAGGAGTGTCCTGAGGAACTAGCAGAGCTCAGGACAAACGCCGGGAGGACAGTCCTGAGGTGCCGGGAGCCTGGTGTCCAGCCGCCTCCTCACCCGTGGTGGCGGCCCACCGGGAACTCACCGCGGCCCCGGGACTTGGCGGCGGGCTTGACGATCCACACGTTGCGCAGCCCGTCGATGTCGGTTTGCGGGCTCACGGAGGAGATTCTGTTGAGCAGAGCCTGGCACTGCGAGAAGTGGGTCCTCGGGCTGGAGAGGAAGGCGTTGCCACTACGAAGCAAGAAGCAGAGCGCGGGTCTCAGGGCGGCATGGGTCTCAGGGAGGCACGTGGGCTCCCCGCGAAGGCTGCTCCGGCCGGCGTGGACACGGAGGATGCAGACCGGGCCGAGGAAAGGCTGCGGAGACGAAGGCGGGCTCCCGTGTGGGGCCCGGTCGGTGTGGCCCTTGCCGCCCCCGTGTCCGCCGGGAGGTGGTGTCTGGGATGTAATCCCTCTATGGGACCTCCTGCCCAGGCAGGCATCTCGACGTCAGGGAGGCTGAGTCCCGGGCCTCCCAGCCCGCGCCCTCGGCCGCTCTTACTGGATGAGGGCGTAGTACTGCTGGGTCAGCTCCTTCCACTGCTCCTCCGTCAGGTCCTTGGCGGCGTCCTTGGCGACGTCGATGTCCTCGTGCTCCCGCTGCGCCAGGTAGGCCTGGCACACCTGGCACGCCATGTCCACCAGCTGCCCCGAGAGGCCCACGGGCTTCGCGCTGTCCTCGGGAGCTGAAACGAAGCGCAGGCGTGGGGAGGGGGCCCCCGCCCGGGCCACAGGCCTCACCGGGGATGCGTCTTGGCAGCCACCTGGATGCCATACGGTCTGGGCAGGTGCCCGCCTCTCCCTCAGGTCCTCCCACTGCTGGGTGCCCACCCAGCGCCCCCACGGCCTCCAGCAAGACAGCCCCTCGGGGCGGGATGCGGTGGCCCTTCCTACAAACTCTCCCGGAAACATGCACGCCCGTGGCGTTTAGTAAACGCTTTGTGAGCCACGCTGTGCGTCCATGACGCCCACAAGCTCGCGGGGCAGAGATGGCGTCCCGGAGCTGGCACGTGTGGGCTCAGTGCCTCGCACAATAGCCTCCTACTCAGCATCGCACGGTCCCCGGAACCGGGGTCGAGATGGCTGGGGGTCTCGGGAGTCACTGACCACAGGGAGGGCCCTCACCCAGGGGCCCGCTGACACCAAAGCCACTGGCCCAGGCGGGACATGGGGACTGAGCACGAGGTGTGGGCAGGTGCCTGACAAGCTGCCCAGACCCGGGGCCAGGCCCTGCGGGGAGGCGGCCAGGGCGCAGACAGGTGCCCAGTGACCCAGGCCCAGCCCGCCGCCCGCCGCCGAGCAGGAGGCCGGCTCGTGTGCCTGGCGGAGAGGTTCCTCAGGCGGCTAAGCATGTGCTGAGGCAGAAATGACGTCAAACGACTATTTTTAAAGTGAAAAGCGGTGGCTCAGGCCTCAGTCTGACAGAGGAGCTCAGAAGTCCGTCCCGTGTTAACCGCCAGCAACGCCGAGCAAACGCAGGGCCAAAGTGGTGTCAGGTCCTCAGCACAGGGAGGCCGGCACCCAGCCGTCTCTGGAGCTGCAGCGCCCGGTGGGCAGGCACACGCACAGCGGCCGGACCAGGCTGTAGCTGCTGGAGGCTCCGCATGGGAACCCCCACTTTTCCCTCCAGGAGCTTGAACAGCAGAGACACCCCCGCCCCGCCCCGTCCTCTGGCCTAGGGAGGGGACACAGCTGTAGCGCCTGCAGGAGCCCAGAGCCCAGCAGCGGGGTGTGTGTGTGTGTGTGTGTGTGTGGAGACGACGAACTCCACGCCAGCCCAGCAGCCTCCCCGGGTGTGTGGGAACAGGCTGGGTCAGGGGTCGGGTGCACGCACCTTTCTGGCTGCCGGGGTCGGCGTCCTGGGCCTCCTTGGGCCTGCCCGGGGCCTGGCTCCGGGGGCAGCGCTGGTGGCTGACCACCCACTTGAGGATGCTGGTGGCCGCCGTGCGCCGGAAGTCATCTGCAAAGGCACCGAGGCCTCGCCCCCTCCGCCACGCTGGGTCCCGGGTGGCACCTGCGCCAGCTGCCCTCTGCCCGGGGTCCCACAGCCCGGGGTCCCACAGCCCGGGGGCCCTCTGCCCAGGGGTCCCTCTGCCCGGGGTGACCAGGGTCCCACAGCCCGGGGTCCCACAGCCTGGGGGGTCCCACAATCTGGGGTCCCTCTGCCCCTCTGCCCAGGGGTCCCTCTGCCCGGGGGCCCTCTGCCCAGGGGTCCTACAGCCCAGGGGCGGACACCTGCCCCCGCCTCCCTCTCCCACGCTCTGCAGAGGGGTTCCACTTGCCCCCCCTGGACTGAGGTCCGGGAGCCCCACCGCCTCCCCTGCTCCAGGCTCTCAGCCCTGCCTCCGAGGGCTCCCCCGGACAGCCTGCACTCTGGCCCACCCAGCACAGTGGGCAGCCCCCCGGCCCCTCCTCCCTGCCCTGCCCTCCAGGGCTCCACCAGCTCCCTCTCCAGTCCACCCTGACTGTCCCACTGCCTGGGCATCTGCTCCCGGGAGCCCCCGTGGGGTGAGGCACAGGGCAGGGTGCCGGCAGGTGCCACGTCTCCATGGCCCAGGTTGGAAGTTTCTGGAGGGCCCTCGCCGTGTGCACGGAGCTGAGCCCCCAGGTCTGGGTGGGACAGACCCTCCGCCAGCACCTGGCCCCGTCCCGGCCCTCAGCCCCGGCCGGCCAGCTCCCTCCCGAAGGCCCTGCAGTGTGGAGTTCGGGGTCCGGGTGCGGGCCAGCTACCCACCCAGGAACTCCTGCTTCTCGCTGTCGGAGCCCAGGCCGTAGCAGCGCGGGAAGAAGGTGTCGGGGTTGGCCTGGACGTACCAGGGCAGGTTCCTCATGTTCAGGCACAGCCCGATCTGCGCGGACAGCAGACAGTGAGCTCCACTCCGGCCCTTCTGCCCGCCCGCAGCCCGCCCGCCCCAGCCGGCCGGGCCCTGGGCCTCGGGCTCACCCTCCGTCAATGGCAGGGCCCCCCGAGGGCACAGGGCAGGGGCACTGCGCTCCCCGCCCTCACCTTGGTGGTGAAGGACGCCGTCTTGCCGAAGTGGTTGAGCATCTGTTCGCCGCTCAGGCTGTGGTAGTCGATGGAGTCCCTCTTGATCGTCCACAGGAAGTACGGGATCTCGTTTCGCACCAACCTGGACTGGCAAGAGGCCTCCGTCAGGACCAGCCCGGAGGGGTCATCGCGGCCGTGCAGGGTCCACCCGGTCCCGGGGCCACAGGGCGCGGGGGGGGCGCGGGGGGGGTGGAACAGGCGGCCCCGGGGTCGTGCTCTCCAGCCCAGAGGCCTCGTGCGGGGCGTGTCCCCGCCCCGGGCACAGCGGGGGCGCCGAGGCCACGGTGGCGGCCGGTCCCCTGTGACTCGCGCGGGGGACCTACCATCACATCATGGATGTCGTCCGTCTCCTCGAAGGCCACGTCCTGGTTCTCTTTGCCTTCAGTACGTTTGGTTTCTGCAAACACAACACGGGGTGCCCCTGCGTCATGGCCGGCAGCACCTGCCTGCCGGCGACCTCATCTGCGGGGTCCTGGCTGGAGCAGGTGCAGGGCTGGGGGCGGGGGAGGCAGGGGGATGGGGCGGTGGTGGGAGGACCCTGTGGGAGCCGAGGCCAGAGGAGAGATGTCAGGGCACACACGGTGGGGCCGCTGAGACGTGGCCAACACTGGGATGTGGAAGCGCCTGCCATGTGTGGGTGCCTGTGTGGGAGGCGGGGCGTCCTCTGCCTTTGGGGGAGGCCCAGGTCCCAGGACAGGGGGGGGGGGGGCTGGCACACGCCCGGGGCCTGGAGACCACACGCACGTCTCCGGAGGGACGAGGGTCGATATCTACCAGCGGCCCCTTCGCTGTCGCCATCGCCCCTGGGGGAGCCCTTGGGCAGGAAGTGCAGCTTCTTCTCCACCCAGCCCTTCCTGCGCAGCAGCTCGCGGATCACCGGGTAGTGCCCGTGGATGGAGAAGATCTTCTTGTCCTGAGGGAGAGAGGCAGGGTCAGCGACGGGCGGGGAAACGTGTGTGCGCGCTTGTCAGCGAGGGAGGGAGAGGGAGGGGCATCAGTGATGAGAGAGAACCACTGACTGGCTGCCTCCTGCATGCCCCCTGCTGGGGACCAAGCCCACAACCAGGCCCGTGCCCTTGACTGGAATCGAACCCAGGACACTTCACTCCACGGGCAGACGCTATATCCACTGAGCCATATCAGCCAGGGCAGGAAGTGCAATTTTTAAGAGCAATCCGTCCAGCCCTGGCTGGTGTGGTTCAGTGGATAGAGCATCGGCATCGGCCTGTGGACCAAAGGGTCCTGGGTTCGATTCCAGACAAGAGCATGTACCTCGGTTGCAGGCTCCTTCCCAGCCTGGGGCCTGGTTCAGGATGCGTGCAGGAGGCAACCAATCAATGCTGTTTCTCTCACATCGATGTCTTACTCTGTCTCACCCTCTCTCTTCTACTCTCTAAAAATCATTGGAAAAATATCCTCGGGTGAGGATTTTAAAAAATCAAATGAGCGTCACTAAAGACAATCTATGTAATAGAGGAATATGCAAATTAGCGAGGACTCTAACTTCACGACTGAACGGCAGGCACCTGAGGCTGCATGGCGCCAGGCCGGGGGACCTCAGACTGTGCCCCCTGCCCGGCAGGGATTGATGGGGGACCTCAAGCTGCACCCCTTGCCCCTGTGCTAAGCTGGGGGACCTGAGGCTGCACCCCCACCTGGAGGGGCTGGCCAGGTCTGGGTCTCCTGAGTTTTCGAAGGGCGTGCGGGTGGTGGGCAGGGACTTGACTCTGGGTCCCGTGGTGAGCCCCAGACTCTGGCAGAAGGGAGACTTTCATATACATTTTACTAATTTTCTTTCATCTCTGACACTTCTATTATAGAGAAAGGGCAAATAGCAATCTTAAAATGTTTCCTCTAACCAATCCCCTTTTAATGTGCATGAATTTCACGCACCGAGCCACTAGTTACTTAATCACTGAGAGGAAAGCCTGGGTCCTGCAGAACGGTGCCTCTGTGTGCCTACTGATGGGACCACATGTTATCTGCAGCGGAAATGGGCAGAACGGAAGAGCAGACACGTTCCCAGTGTGACAGGCGCTAACACCTTCTCCCGGGAAAGGATGGGACAGACAGGATCCCGTGGCCACAGGACCCGAGCAGAGCAAACAGCAGAGGCCGCCCAAGGGCAGTGAAGAGACGGCTCACCCCACCTTCTCTTACAGTCACAAAATGGGCACAAAGCACCTCAGCAGGAGGGCTTCACCCAGCCTGCATTCTTGGCTGCCATGCAATCTGCAGCGGAATCGGCAACAAAATAACCAGGAAAAGCACAGCGCTCAGAACCAGGCTTGCAAGTTGAGCATGGAGGAAGGAATCACAGGGCCTACACGATACTTCCCACGGACTCGCAACAAAAATGCTACAAATGAAAGTGTGTGAAGTGCAGCTAAAGCCGTTCTCTGAGGGATGTTTGTAGTCTGGCACATTGATGTGTGTGCGGGCTGCAGAGGAGAGTTGAGAGTCACTGAGGTGCTCTGGGTCTCTTTCTAGGAATTCCCAGAAAGGACGGTGAGCGTGGTCATGGAAGGCACTGCGGGAAGGATGGGGGGGGCAGCAGGATTGGAGAGGGGGAGCAGCTGCCAGGGGTGATGGACGTCTCCTCAGGGCTGGTGTCTGCTGCCCCACAACACGTGTCATGTGTGTCCTGGTTCTCTCCCCAGGTGCATGGAGAGCCGTGAAGTTGGGTGACCAGGCATGTGTTGTGCTGAGCACGGGCTCACGTAACCACGTGCCTGGGTCCCTGGGGCTCCCACGGTCCTGGCCTTCTGCACAAGGACAGGAAAGCTGGCGGGTCTAGGGTGGAGGGGCCCCAGGAGGGGCGGGGGGCGTGTCTGCTGGCCTGTCCCTCCTGCGATGCACCTAGAGGGGCCTGGGGAGCGGGCCGCACACGGGCCCCGTGGGTCCTCGGGGCCAGGCCCGGGAGTGCGCCCATGGCCTGAGGCAGCATGGCGGGGGGGGGGGGGCAGGACAGGCTTCCACGGCCCGTGTCTGCCCGCTCCCCGTGTTGAGAGTATTTCCAGCGTCCAGCTGAAATAAAAAGTAACTCTAGCCCCAGCTGGTGTAGCCCAGTGGATAGAGCGTTGGCCTGCGGACTGAAGGGTCCCAAGTTCCATTCCTGGTTAAGGGCACATGCCTGGGTTGTGGGCTCGAGTCCCAGCAGGGGGCGTGCAGGAGGCAGCCGATCCATGGTTCTCCCTCATCTTTGATGGTTATCTCTCTCCCTCTCTTCCTCTCTGAAATCAATTAAAAAAAATTTTTTTTAAAGTAACTCTAGTGCAAGCTTCCACGCATGGACCAGGCCTGGGGGTCAGGGACCAAGGCCGACCGGGAGGGGGGTGTTGGTGTCAGAGCTCTGGACTCACTCCCCAAATTCCAAAATCAAACCCCGTATTTAAAAGACAACCCCTCCCCGCCGAATCCCCAAGAGCGTTCACCTTGATGGCCTTTTCCGTCAGCTGTCTCGCCATTTTGTATCTGTCTAATTTGGGGGAAGCAGATACGTCTCGTTTTAATTCTGTAAAAGAGAAAGCAGATACGGAGGCAAATGGGAGACACAGGCGGGTTAACAGAGGCCCAGCCGCCCACAGCCCCGGCCCCCAGCCTGCACTCGATTCGGGGACGGACCCAGGAGCCCCCAGCCCCGAGGCACTGCCACATGGAGCAGGCGACCCACGACCCCGCCTGGCACCACACAGGAACGGGTCTGCAGTGCCCCGGCCTCCGAGAGGGAGCTGTGCCGAGGCCCCGAGAAGGACGGAGTGTCCTTGGAGTGGGGCCATCGGGTGACACTGGCAACGGGGCGTGTCAGAGTTGCCGTGTACCGCTCCGTGGCAGAAGCACAGGTCCCGGGCTCAGGTACACACCGGCAAGCCCACACCTGGCCCGACACTGGGCCTGGCTCCTGGATTCCGTTTGTGGGATGTCTGCGCTGGGAACAGTGATCCATGCAGACAGAGCGGCAGCTGGGGAACGGGCCTCACACACCAGAGCGGCTGTGTTTTCAGTGACAGACAGACGGACAAGCCACCAAAGGCGGGTGAGGACCGAGATCTGAATGTGATGGTCTGAACGTCACCTCCCTAGCTCCACAGCCCTGCGCCGTGACCCCCAGACACTGACAGGGACCCATGTGGTCCCCACAGGAGATACTGCCCGCCCCCCCCCCCCACCCCCCGGCCCCGTTCGGTTCCAAGTTTCGAAAACAGGACCAAGTATCGGGCAGAAACTACCCCTGTGACAGGCAGGCTCCCCACCCCAGCGGCCGAGGAAGCCGCTGGGACAGAGGGCGGTGCACGCTGACGAACGGGAACCACCGCGCCAGCATCAGCCCCAGGGGCTGCGAGGTTGTGTCCACGGCGGGAGTTCCAGCCCCCGGCGCGTTTACTGCGAAACACTGAAAGCCGACACAGGAGAAGAGACGTGAGACAGAACCAAGTCAGCATAAACCCCAAATCACAAGAAATACTTTTAATTCGATAAAGAGCATCGGCCAAGCCCGACTGGAGACTCGTCGGATTGGTGAGATGGGTGACTGAGTTGCTGACAACGGAGAGAGGCAGCAAAGCCGTCATGGCAGGAAGGCCCCGCCCACAGGTGTTCAGAGAACAAGAGGATAGTGTAAACTTCGGGCAGTAAACGAAGAAACTTAGAAAAGATGGGCCGTTGTGAGGATCAAGGGCAGGTGGAGGCCATCCTCAGAAATTCCCTGAAGCGGACAAGGCGGGGGAGTCATCCCAACAGAATTCGGCTCGCCATGGGTTCGGGCAGGCTGCCCCCATGGGCCACTGCCAGGTGCCGATCATTATGCATTAAATTATGAATCAGCTGGGCTCAGCAAGTCCACTCCTGGGAATAGATCCGAAGCTCCCGAAATGCTAATTTGAAAGAATACATGCACCTGTACACTCACTGCAGCTTCATTTACAGAAGCCGAGGTCTGGAAGCAGCCCAAGTGCCTGTCCGCAGGTGAGCGGACAGAAAGGCTGTGGCACATCTACACCACGGAACGCCACTGATCGGTTGCCTCCTGTGCGAGCCCTGACCGGGGCCAGGGCACAACCAAGGTACATGCCCTTGACCGAAATCAAACCCGGGACCCTTCAGTCCGCAGGCCAACGCTCTATCCACTGAGCCACGCCAGCCAGGGCAGCAGCCCACGTCTAAAATAAAACATGAATCAAAGCCAATTTTAACATGATTTGAATTAAATGAGAATGAGAACGTGACCTATCAGAGCATTGTGACACTGCTCCGTGGTGATGGGGGAGTGTACAGATTTTAAGTGCATACGTTAGAAAAGAAAACAAACTGAACATTATCTAAGCTGCCATCTCAAGAGGCTAGAGAGACACCAATTAAACAAAAAGAAAGAGGAGGTAAAAAATAATAGAAGGAAGACAAGACTTCCATGAAATAAAAAGCAGTGGGAACCTGGTGGAGGGGGGAAGAAATGAGGAACCTTTGTAATAATATGAACAATAAAAATTGATTAAATAAATAAATAAATAAAAAGCAGATGTACTCTAGAGAAAATAGGCCAACCCAAAAGCTGGACCTTGGCAGCACGCTTTAAAGGGATAAGCCTCCGCAAGGACGGGTCAGGAAGGAGGAGAAACACGGGCTACCAATGGTAGGAATGCAGGGGCACACGTATTAAAATGACAGTCAGTCTGTGCGCCTCCACACGCCAGTAACTGACAGCTCATGTCAAACGGTGTTCTCCTCGAGAGACACGGCTCACCCACACGGACATAATAGGACATGGATGCACCTATTCCTGTTCAAGAAATTCACCATTCACGTGTTCCCCAGTGAAACTCAAGGTCTGAAGGCATCACAGGTCCTTTTCCCCAAAGATTTAAGGGGGTAGGGAGGAATATCTAAAAAGCAGCCAAAACAAGAAAAACAATTTAAAAACTTAAAAATCTTATATAAAGCCTTTCATCGAATGGGGAAAACGGACTCTTTTCATCTCTTTTTATGAAGCCATAAGTTGAACACCCAAACCTGACAGGAATGTTACAAGACAGGAAGTGCAGGCCAATCTCACTCATAAAAGGAGACACAAGCTGTGCCCGAGTGGTTCAGTTGGCTGAGCATCGTCCCACGAACTGAAGTCACCGCTTAAGGCTCGATCCTCAGTAGGGGGCATGTGGGAGGCAGCCAAAGTATGTTTCTCTCTCTCCCTCCCTCTTCCTCTCTCTAATAATAATAATGATAATAATAATAAAAGCTTAAACAAAAAAACTTTAGTCAAATCCAGTGACATATAAAACACAATAGCATGACCACGTGGAATGTGGTCCATGAGTACAAAGTTGATTTAATATCCGACAATCCCTCAACATAACCCACCACATGCAGAGATGAAAGGAACAAATACACCGAGTGGCCAGATGATGATGATCTCTGAACACATAATACTCTGGCCTCTCTGTATATATCCTATATAATCCTATATAATAAAAGACTAATATGCAAATTGTCCCCTCGACCAGGAGTTCGACCAGCAGGCAGGTCGGCCAACTGCCCATGTCCCCTGCTCCTGGCCAGGCTAGCCAGACCCCACCCATGCACAAATTCATGCACTGGACCTCTAATGTATGTGTGTGTGTGTGTGTGTGTGTGTGTACACACACACACATATACACATACACACATACGGAGTGGCCAGATTATTACACGTTCAGAGATTATAATAATCTGGCCACTCAGTGTGTATTATCACCTCAACAGATGCAGAAGAACGTGTGTGGTAAGATGTAATGGCTGTTCATTTAAAAGTTCTTAGTGAGCCATGTAAAAGGGAACCTTCGGTAACATGAAAAAGCGATATCATACCTCACGGTGAAATACCGAGCACTTGGCTTGGAAGAAAAAACAACAAAAAAGGTTCCAGTCTCTGGCCTGTATCCGCCATTCCATGGGAGAGCAGGCCAACGCAGTAACGCAGGAAAAAGAAATAAGATGCACGGGGGTGGAGAAGGCTTACAGAGGCGTGTGCACAGCACAGATCTCCATGGATCTCTGCTATTGTAGCAGTAAGTGTGTTAGTAACATCACCAGACTACAGTCAGTAAAATGAAGACAATTGTTTTCATAAATACACGAGAATCGATCAGAAAGGAATGTTAAAATGCCACTGCCAGCTGCCTTAAAGGAGGTCTTTCGTTCCTGCACTGAAACCACAAAACAGACTGCACCTGCGGGAAGATGGTGTCACCACGTTCCTTCTCGCCCAGACCGCTCTGCAATCAACGAGCTCACACAGCCCACAGGCCTCGTGTCTGTGCACGCGTGTGTGCATGTGTGTGTGTGTGTGTGTGCAAATCAACCACTCACACCCACAAGCACAGGGCAGTGCCACGGCCCACGGAGGCTGAGCAGATCTCCAGGAGCAGCAGGGCGGCAAGTCCTGGTCAGAGGGAGACACCCCGAGTCTGATGCTCATAGAGGCCCAGGGGCGGCGGGGACACGGGCGGGCGGGTGATACTGACTGTTTTCTTCTCTCCAGTCTCCTTCCGACGAGGCGGACAGGAACCTCTTCCTCTCCCCCTGCTCCATTCCAGGCTCCGGCAGCTCGCCCTTCCTCCCTCCGGCTCCGGCTCCGGCTCCGGCTCCGGCTCCGGCTCTGGGTCCGGGTCCGGGTTCGGCTCCGGGTCCTGCTCCGGCTCCAGCTCTGGCTCCAGGTTCTGCTCTGGCTCCAGCTCCAGCTCCAGCTTCTGCTCCTGCTCCTCCTCCTCCAGCTCCAGCTCCTGCTCCGGGCCCTGCAAGGAGAGGGATGTCAGGGATGGATCCCAGCGGGGAGCAGGGGCAGGTGAGGGCTGGTGGTGGTGGGGGGAGAGCAGGTGTGGGGCAGGTGCTGGGGGGGGGAAGGTGTGGGGAGGGCAGGTGAGGGAGGTGTGGGGTGGGACCAGTGGGGGAGACTGGGCTGGGGCAGGTGTGGGAGGTGTGGGGAGGGCAGATATCCGGTGGGGAAGGTGAGGGGTGGGGGAGCACACATGAGGGAGGTGTGGGGCAGGAAGGGCAGGAGGGGGGTGGGGGAAGGCTTAGAATGCGGTGGGGTGTGGGGCTGGAATTCTACCGGGAGGGCGGGTCAGGGGCTCCTCGCTGGGGCGGGGCGGAGCCTCCTGTCTGGGGCCTGCAGGCCGGGCCGTGGGGAGGCCGCGCTCACCCGGGGGTGGTCCGGATGCCCGCTCCCCGCCCCCGCAGCCCGCCACCAGCGCCCCGCGGTCGCCCGGCGGCGTGCATTGCGCAGAGGAGGGCCGCGGGCGGCGGGGCCGCGGGCGCGCGGGGCGGAGGCCGGTGCGGGGCGTGGGGTTGCGCGGGCGCGCGGGCGGCGTTGAGCGCGGGGCGCGGCGGCGGTGCTGGCGGCGCGCGGAGCCGCAGGAGGGGGAGGCCCGGCGGGGCCTGCCGGGCTCGGGGCTTCGGTCCGCGGGGCTGCGGGGGCTGGCGGCGGGGCGGGGGCCGGGGCCGCGGGCGGTGCGCGCCATGGAGGCTCGGGCGGAAGGTCCGCGAGTGACCTCGCCGCCCGCCCGGGTCCTGCGGTCCCAGCAGCGCGCTGCGGGGGTCACACTGGCGCCCCGCGGTCAGAGCCCCAAGTCACAAAGACCTGAGGGTCACAAGCGGTCCCGCCCCGGGACCGGGCGCCTGGCGGGCTCCGCCCCCGCGACCCCGGCCCCGCCCAGGCCTCTGGCCTTCGCCAGGGTCCCGGGCCGGCTGGGCGCACAGCGTCCCCCTGGGGATGAGCGCGGGGAGCTGCGCGCTGGGGTGGGTTGGGGCGAGGGGGGCGAGGCGGCCCCATCCCGCAGAGGCGTCCTCGCTCCCAGGGTCCCCCCACCTCTCTGCCCCTCCCTCCCCCAGTGCCCACGTGGTGACTTTCTTGGTTTGGTCTGACCTCTTCATTTTGGCAAACCGAGGGCCGCCTCCACTTGGAAGTGTGTGCGGGGCTGGTAGTTGGGGGCGGTGGGACCCTGGCCTCTGCCCTGGGCTCTCACCACTCCCTCCTGGCCTCGGGGTCACAGAATAAATGGAAGGCGGCGCCAGTCCATCGCTGTCCTGGGTCTGCGCTCAGCTCTCCCCCGGACCTGCAGGGATCAATGGGCCACAGGCCACAGCTATCGCTCCGGCAGCATTCACTAAATGAAAGAAAATGTAAATTGACAGAATTTTAACATTTTCAAACCCACATGTCGGGATTTCTCAAGTTCTCTCTGAACTCAAGTACAAGCCGGCAGGAAGCCCACGGGTGCCCAGTTCCGGCTCTAAGCCCCCTGGGCCCCCAAGAAGACCTGGGCATTGCCTGGGGTGTCCCTTGGGTCCTGTGCCTGTCTAGGGGCGTCCCCACCTGCCGCCCCCTGGGAGCTGCAGGGAGGGAGGTGGCTGGCGGCCCTATGTGTGAGCAGGGAGAGCCGCTGGCGGAGGCTTTGCCAGCCTGGCCCCTCACCCGCTGCCGCGCCTCTGGAGCCCCAAGGACAGCAGGAGGGGTGCGGGGTAGCCGCTGTGATGGTCCTCGGCCACATGCTCACCTGCCAGGTGTCAGTGCAGCTCCTCCGTCTGATCATCTTGGCAGCTGGCCACGTGCTCAGAAGGGAGCAAGCAGGGAAGACCCTGTCCCCTCACCAGGTCCGCACCGTCTCTCTCCCCCCACCACCACCACCACCCCAGCCCTCATCTCCAGGGCAACTGGTTCTTTGGTTCCCTGGCCCCGGCCTCTCCACCAGCCCTGGGACACGGGAGCCTGAGCCTCCCAGCATGGCCTGCCCTCCCCTCCTGGACTGATGGACACGGCCTGGGAGCGACGTGCTGGCCTGGACACAGTCCCCCACAGATGTGCTCTCAGCTCGTGGTGCCATGTCAGTTACTCTGGGGATTCAGGCGGCCTCGACAGACACACACAGACTGCTTCTGGCCCAGGATTTTAATCAAAGCAAATGTTATTCTCACACCCACACTGCCTGCAGCACGGCAGGTGGACGGCGACAGACGGAGACCCCAGCCCAGGCCAGACCTCAGGTGAGTGAGGACCGAGACAAACTACTTATTAGGAGGTGTGAGAACTGCGGGGCAGTGAGGGCAGCGGCCTGGCCGGGGGAGTGGGGCCCTCAGGTCAGGAGGGAGGGGCGCGGCCTGGCCCAGGTCACCGAGGCTAATGGCAGCCGGAGACGTGACCCAGTCAGTTTTCAAAGCCTTCAGTGTGCCCCCAGCAGTCACTGACCGCACAGTGAACAGGCCATCTCCAGGTGGCTGACCAGGGGCTCAGGAGCTGGAAAGAGGGGTGACACGTGCCAGCAAGTGCCCACGTGGACCAGTGCCCTGAGCAGTCAGGCCCTTCTGCAGCGGCTGGCCGGTGGAGGGCAGCAGTGGGCGGTGGACAGCCATGGAGAAGTGTGGGCTCTGGGCACAGGACAGAGCAACAGCATGGGGCAGAGGCTCAGTCAGGAGAGAAAGACCAAGACAGGCTGAGCCAGTGGCCTGCCATCTGCACACAGTAGGTGCTCAACAAAAACAGGGCAGGAGCCCAGCTGGGGTGGCTCAGTGGTTGAGCATTGACCTATGGACCAGGACATGGTTCAGTCAGGATACATGCCAGGTTGTGGCTCCATCCTCAGTGTGGGGGATACAGGAGGCAGCTGATCAATAGTTGTCTCTCATCATGGATGTTTCTCTCTCTCTCTCCCCCTCCCTTCCTCTCTGAAACCAATAAAAATGTATTTTTTTTTAAACCACCAAAAAACGGGCAAGAGCCAGGTGAGGTACCGGAGGTGGGAAGCAGGCAGCAGGTACAGTGCCCAGAACTGCACTGACCAGTGCCCACGTCCAGCCCCACACGAGCCCTCCTTGCCCGCACCGAGCTGCCTGCCAATCAGAATGGTCAACCTGTGGGAAACAGACACTGCAGCTGGCCGCCCCCGGGGAAGGGGTCAGAGGAGCAGCTCGGGGTCACAGCGCCGGGCAGGTCTCGGGGCCTCACTGGGCCATCTGCACCACCACGGCTCTCCAGGCGCGCTCCTTGTCGAACTCCCTGGGGGGGCTCCTGGGCACCTGCGAGGAGATGGCTCGGGTCATCGCGGGCAGCTGGGCACGGAAGGCAGTGGCAGGCCTGACCGCCCTCAGCCGGGAACCGGAGGAGACCCAGCCCTCTGTGCCCCCGGCTGCCCCAGCCACCACAGGAACCACAGAGCCTGGGCTCGGGTGAGCTCTCCCTGTGGCCACATGCTGGCTCTGGGGGTGGCCAGGGTCCCAAGGCCTCTTCCTGCGGTTCTCGGAGTGGCTGGCCCCTGGTGGAGCCACATCTGTAAACAGTAGGCACTCGATGAGTACTGGCTGACGGGAACGATACACACAGTGCAGGTGTAAATGGGACCTTCAGCCCTTCCTGGGGGCAGGAGATGCCCCCCACAGAGCGGGTCTGGACCTGGCCAGGGACTCTGATGCCACTGGCCGGGGCCTGGCACCATGGAGGGAAGATGCTCCAGGCAGCGGTCCCCCCAAAAGATCTACAGAAACAGGGGCAGCTGCGGGCGGCTCACAAGTCCTCCCCCAATGCTAGACCCTGGTGTCCAAACAGGACCAGCTCCATCGCCCATACAGCGAGGGGCAGAGCCGTCCCCACAGCGCGGCCACACCAGGTACAAGGACAGCGGGTCTGAGGCTCTGAGGCGTGTGGTGGAAGGATGGAGGTCACCGCTGAGGATGGGCTGGGCAGGAGCCGGTCCCAGGAAGACCAGGAGCAGCTTGGTGGGGACACACGTCAGGGCATGCTGAGCACAGGATGTGAGGCGTGAGGGGCCGGGGGTGGCGCCTCCAGTGCACCCGGGGCCGCAGGACCCTGCTCAGGGCATCGTGCACCTGGGGTGGGGTACCGGTGAAGCGGGGTTGGGTGGGCCCCTCAGCCCGTCAGGTGTGGGGACATGAGGGGGTCTGGGCGGAGTCTGGGAGGTCTGAGCTGAGCCTGGCAGAGTGGCTGGTGAGCAGCGCCAGCCGGAGGTGGTGACGCCACAGGCCTGCCAGGAGCGTGGCCCCTCCCACAGAACCACACCCCAGAGGTGGGAGGGACGGGGTGACCTCGTGAACCTGGCATGTTTACAGGTGTAAAACCATTCAGTCGGGAACACTTCTTTCAGGACAGACTTGTGTTTGCCTGGCTGGCTTTAAAAATCGCCTATTTCTCTTGTTGCAAATGTTTGTGGGGTCTTGAAAGAGGCGGCGAGGGCAGGTGTCACCTGCGGGGCTGGGACTCACCTCTGCGGGGCGCTCCTGCGGGCGGGCCCCCGTGAAGCGGACACACTGGACCACGGTGGCCGTGTGCAGACTCGCCTGCAGCACCAGCTCCAGCAGCAGTAGCAGCAGCAGCACGTCGTAGGATTGCTGGTGGGAAAGTGTGAGCAGCTGGGCCACGCCCCCGCCAGGCCCTCAGCCCCTCTGTGACCCCCGACCCCGACCCACTGGCCAAGGAGACCACTGGGGGAACCTAATCAGAGGACGCTGGATGCTCAAAGCCATTTGCCACACGCAGGCGCCAAGGCAAGGACCCGCGATCTCACTGCACACACTGCTCAGGTGCCTTCCCACAACCCAGGGCCGATGCCACTGTCTGGCAAGAAGCCTCTATTGGTTGAAGATGGTGGTGGGCAGTGGGCTGCTGCTTGGTGGCTGCTGTTAGCAATGGCCGCTGTGACGGCAATGGCCGCTGTGTCTATGCAGCTGCCTTGAAAAACTGTTTTGTCTGCTGGTTCCTTGACAGCAATAGCTGCTTCTTCTCAATAAAGCCTGCCACATGCCTAGACTGTGCAGGGCTTCTCCACCAAACACTGGGGTGCGGGGACCTGTGCCCACAGCCGGCGAGCAGGGTTGAGGAGGAAGTCCCCCCACAGCCTCCGGCCAGCTTCCTAGGTGCCATGGGGACAGGCCCCGGGGCCAACCCCCCTGAGCTGGTACCTCAGTGACGGAAGCAGGAACCTTCTGCCCAAAGCAGCGGAGGACTCGGCTCTGCTCCGGGTTTAACAAGCACAAAGGGCCCAGGCGGCCGGTCAGTCTTCCTGTCCCCCCACAACTGCACATATAGCAAGGGGGCCTCGAGCCCTGCCCGGCCACGCCCACAGGGGCCTCTTAAGAGCATCTGGAGAAGTGGCGGCCCAGCGAGGTCCCCACAGCTGTCCCTCGTGACCAGGGACCGCGCAACGCACAGACTGAGGATGGAGGAGACAGGGACGAGAGCCACCCAGTGCGGGCGCCGGGCCGTTCAGGAGAAGCAGCGCTGCCACGGAAGCCCCTGGGAAAGACGGGGTCCCTCTCCGCTCGCCCAGGTAAACCAGGGCACAGCACTCGCCGTTCTAATTACAGCTTAACCCCCAGGAGCAATGCAGGAGACGTCAGTAAGTTTAACCACACGGGACAGACCAAAACGCGCGCACGCAGGAATCACGGCACAAGGAGCCGAGGCCACGGCTCGGGATGTCAGCCACCAGAGACACCGCGGGTCAGAGGTCACAGGAAGGAAAGGCAGACGCTGCCAGCCCCTCACCTGATTCAGAACAGGGGACAGCTGTCCTGCCACAGCTGTCAGGACAAGGGGACCCCTCACCAGGGGGGGCTAACGGCACAGATGCCTCTCTGGCCCGGCAGGTGCGCCCTGCGGAGGGTCTGCAGTGACAGGACCAGAGCAGCCCGGCCCTCCCTGGGGAGCAGTGGTGACTGGGTCACGGGATTGCACGCGTGTAAAAAGGAGACAGAACACGTGGTCCCCCAGTCGGAGGAAAGGCAGGAGAAACGGTTCGGTCAGAAGAACAAAGAACCAGGTGTGCACATGTGACAGCCGACTTCAGAGCCATGCACATGCTCCATGGATTCAAAGACACGGTCAGCGGGGAGAGCACCACACCTCAAGGCGGAACATAGAGGAGCCGAGCCGTAAGCGAGCGTGTGGCACCAACAGACGGGCCTTTCCCGCCCGGGGCCTGAGCGGAGGGCAGAGCCGGCTCGGGGCTCAGAGGGGCTCGGAGGGACACGGTGTGCGCCAGACACGGACCATCCCCCGGGGAAGCGAGTGGGAGCCGCCGCCCGCCCGCCCCTCCGACAGGGAGCCCAAAGCCCTGTCCCAGAGACACTGCTGGCACGCGCACGGTTCCGGGGAGACACGCACCTGGAGGGCCGGCGGGTAGTCTGCAAACACCTCCACGACGCGCCTCACGCTCAAGGTCAGGTAGCCCGCGGCCGTGAAGAGCAGCGGCGCCGTGAGGCTGCAGATGGCGATCAGCACCTCCACCTGGGGAGCAGGCGGCGTGGGGCCCGTCAGCCTGAGCCGCCCGGGTCCAAGCATCCGTGTGTCTGCTCCCCGTGCAGCTCCTGCTAACGGGTCCGGCCAGGCCGCGAATCCCAAGTGCACCACGGTCGGGAGTTTCCTCCACGTGGGTACCACTCTGTTCGCAGGTGAGGTCGCATCATGGCCGCCAGCCTCCTGCTGCCGCCGAGACCTGCCCCGCACCCGTTCCCACACGGACAGCGGACAGCGAGGCCGCAGTCGCTACCTGACAGACACGGGATGAGGCGAGGCTGGGCTCCCCCTGCCCCTGCACCCCCCCCACCCCCACCCCAGGACAGCCCCACCACCCACAGCCTAGTCCCACCTACCAGACACCTGCTGGGACACTCAGCCGTCACATGACTGGCAATGGCGCTTGGGAAACACTGAGAAAGAAGAGGAAAGGAAGTCATCGGAGGGCTAGGCACGGAGCCGGCTCCCAGCCATGCCCTCCTGCCCTGCGTTCGACAGGAGCCTCGGTGTGGCCAGCAGCAGGCCGGCAGCGCTAGGCCCCGTTGCCGTGACAGCGAGGAGGGCCGGCTGGCTGTACTCACGGCCACTAGGATCCAGAAGAAGGTCACCGCCAGGTGCGGGCTCGCGACGGCCTCGTGCACGTTCAGCGTGATGACCCCGCCCAGCACGGCAGACACGCCAGCAACCACCTCGATGACCTGTGGGGGACAGTGGAGGCAGGGTCCCCAGAACACGCGTGTCCCTGATGTGGCAGGCAGGGTGTGGGGGCCAAAGAGCTTGGGGCAAAGGAGCGACACCGTCCAAAGTGTGAGGATGACCTCCCCAGAGAGCGGACACGCACCCTCTTACCGAGGTCAGCGGGGAAGGAAGGCGCCCCCACCCCACGGTGGGCACAGGACAGGCGGACACACGTGTCCGCAGGCGCCTCCAGGGAGTGGCTCAGCTCAGAAGGCCCCGAGGACACACACAAATGAAGTGGTCGCTCACAGACCAGCAGTGAGTAGGGAGCCAGGCAGACAGCAGCCAGACATGGATACTCACGGATCTTATGGCAAAACCACCCGTGACGGACTGCTCTGTGATTACGGGAAAGCAGCTCCCAGGAGCGATCTAACCTCGCCGTAAACAAACCTAACCCCTCCCGCCCACACTGCAGTCACAGAGAGAAGCCCAGCACACAAACTCCACGTGGGAGGCGAGCAGCCTTGTTACGGGACAAGCAGAGACTTAGCCCTGGCCGGTGTGGCTCAGTGGATAGAGCATCGGCCTGCGGACTAAAGGGTCCCTGGTTCGATCCCCGGTCAGGGTACAAGCCTGAGTTACAGGCTCCATTCCCAATAGGGGGCCTGCAGGAGGCAGCAATCAATGATTCTCCTCATCATTGATGTTTCTCTCTCTCTCCCCTTTCCCTTCCTCTCTGAAATCAATAAAAAATATACATTTTAAAAAGACTTAAAGTGAAATGAGAGAGTGGGCATGTCATGTGCCTCTAACCAGGGCCTGTGAGAGTGACAGCGCCAGGGACAGCAGGTGTCAGCCAGGACTGTGTGCCTCACTCACCCCCACATCTGGAGCTGCCTGCACCCCACCTGCACCCACACCCCACCCGCACCCGCATTGACATCCATCATCCACACCTGGCAGCTTACGATGAGGTGCCTTGGCACCAACCACATGGACATAGCGCAGGCCATGCGCTGACGTCTGTCCAGCCCGCCCTGCCCTCCCCCATAAAGCGGCCGGAGCAGGAGGACGGACGTCCTTACGGAGTAGGCCTTCAGCACCCGCACAGGGAGTGCCACGCTGTGCAGCACGCTGGCGCTGTCGGAGCTGGAGCTGGAGCCCTGGAGAGAAAGCCAGCTGACCTGCCTGCACCCCGTACCGCCCCCTTTCCCTCCCCACACTCCTTCCCCCACCCCCTACCCCCAGCTCCGGCTAGTGACCACCAGGTGTGAGCAGCTCGGATTAGCATCTTTCTCACACGTGGGGAAATGTTCCTGTCCCTGCAGCATTTTCCATAGACAGACTGGTCTCTCCACGTGCTCTGGGGAGGTCAGCACAACCCCGCCCTCCACACGCCTGCACACGGCCCGCACATGGCCCCGCACGTCTGCCCATGGCTGCCCACCTTCTGGCGGGACGCCTCGCTGACCCGCGCGGAGACGATGACCGTGGCCGCCATGAGCAGCTCCAGCAGCAGCAGCAGGATCAGGTTGAAGTTGATCTGCAGGGTTGAGGGGGCGGGAGGGGGTGGGAGGAAGCTGTGACCTGGATGGACCCGGGGCAGGTGGGGTGCCGCCCATGGCTGATCCAGCTCTGGCCCCTGTTCCACCTTCCCTGCTGCCGGGCCCTCCAGGGTCCTTGCTCTAAAGCACATGTGTCAAACACAAGGCCCTCGGGCCAAATCCAGCCCGCCAGGCCTTGCAATGTGGCCCGCACCACGCTGTCATCACTGCACTCCGCTGTCAGTTTATGACTGTTCAGTAAACCATTCGGCCCGCGATTTAGGCTGGATTTTAGGTTTTGGCCCCTTCTCTGATTGAGTTCGACACCCCTACTCTAAAGAGAGGAGCACCCCCGGCTGATGTCTCAGTGGTTATAGCCTCGGCCCATGGACCAAAGGGGCTTGAGTTCGATTCCCGGTCAAGGGCTCGTGCCTGGGTTGCAGGCTCCCTCTGTGGGGGAGGCAGCCAGGGGTGTGTCCCCTCTCCTCCTCCCTCTCCCCTCTCGGAAAGCCATGGGGGCGGAAGCCTCAGGTGAGGACTTGGAAGTGACGATAGTTACAGAGGGAACGACGTTCATACCGAACCTGTGCATGCTGCCCGTGGCTTTGCTGCCAAAACCGGGGACACGGCTCTGGGCGCTACCCCTTCCTGGCCGTGCTGGCAGTTACACGCACCTGCCTCTGTGCTAGCGTTCACAGGCATGTCCTAAACACGTCAACGTCACGTCCATTAGCATTCAGAGCCGCTCACTAAAAATGTCAGCTTGTGCACCAATGGGCCAGCCCAGGGCCTGCCCGCCTCTACTCTGGGGGCTCCACCCACCGGCCCTCATTACCTGGGGCCAGAACCCCAACAGCCAGGGCAGCCCCTGTGCCCAGAACCCCAACACTTCACACAGCCGTCCTCAGCCCGCCCCTGCCCGCTCCTCCCTGAGCTCCGTACCCAGGCCCTGCTCCCCGCACCCCCATTCCTGCTCCCTGCCCTGCTCCCCTCAACAGGTGTGGCCTCCTGGCCCCCACGGCCCCTCCTCTTGGGAGCTGTGAGCACAAACATGTCTCGGTGGCCGGTGTCCCAACCTGGCCTTCCCTCCCTGAACGATGGCGAACCCACATCTCAAACCCAACGCCATCCGTGCGCTTGCTCTGCAGAACCCGCATCAAAGCACAGCCGGTCCGCCCATGCTGCTAGGGCATCTGGGGAACTGGCTGGCGGTCCCAGGCAATCCGTCCAGACCAGGCTGTGCCTTCTGACAACATGGGCCTGGAGGTGGTGCTGAGGGGGCGCCTCGTAAAGAACCAGCGGGCAGGCTCCCATGGCACCTGGTGCAGCCGCAGCAGCCCTGCGTCACCAAGCAGCCAACCGCCTCCCGGGAGACGGCGCGGCCGGCGGCGTCCCTGTGGGCGTGAGCGGCTCAGCCTTCCTGGGGCCGCCCCAGGCTCTCCAGGGGCCGACGCCGGCGGCCATGGCGCCCAGAGCAGGCGGCTTCAGGGGAGGGCGCCCTGGTGGGTCCTCGTGTCTGAGAACCGTCTGGGCTCTGGGATGAGGATGACAGCTCTTCCTGTTCTCAGAGGCCCTCACCACCAACGCGTCACAGACGTGATGAGACCAGGTGTCCCCCCAGGTGTATACGCACTGATGACTGTTAATTCCAGCGGGGGAGCTGCCCGCTGCTGAGTGTGTGCACATTCTGGGGACACACCCTGCACCACTGTGCTCCCCTCAATGGCTACGGACCGTGTGAAGGGCTCTAAAACAGCATCAATAAGTCTACCCGCTGAGTCAAAACACGTGACAGACAGTTCTCTCCCTCAGAAGGATAAACTCCCCCACAGAGACTGCCACAGGGAGGAGCGGGAGCGGTGGCCGCGTGGCCCAGGGACTCACGTCGATGGCGGACGGGTTCAGGACCAGTTTGCACCCGAACCAGATCAGACACGTCGTGGTGATAGCAAACGTGGAAACAAACAGCAACTGGAAGTTGGGGATCTGAAAGAGAGGCCGGGGCCTGTCTCCTTCCAACAACATTAACCCTGACCCAGGTCCCTCGTGGAGCCCCACGGCCTCAGTTCCCCGGCAGAGGGTGGGAGGGCACAGGACGCCCTGCACGGGGGCATGGGCTGCTGTGGGCAGTGAGGTGCATCCCACCCAGGCACACGTGTGTATACAGCACACACACACACACACACACACACACACGGGAGCATACATGTATGCACGCATATGTGCGTGCACACATGTGCCTGTCTGCCCACAGGGCTGGCCCCTTTCGCAGCCAGGCCGGGCGGCTGCCCAGGGCACAGAGGCTGGGAGAGCTGGACTCACCACGGCGGCGTTTCTCCGGGACACCGCGAGGCTCACCACGGCGGCGGGGATGCACTGGAAGAGAGCAGAGCCCGTGAGTGGCCCTGCCACGGGCCAGGCCCCGAGAGGCCCAGAGTCTGCGAGTGGCTGTTCTGAAAAGGACATGTGTGACGCTGTTCCCAGTGGACACTCGGAGGCTGGAGGCAATCCCTGCGGAGACCAGGCTTCGCTCACGTAGGCAATTACCCAAAGGGGCCGCACCGTGTGCAGGGCGTGGAACTCAGGAGCCCGAGCCCCAGGCGTTCTTGTCGGGGCCCCACCGTGACCCTCACAGGAGCAAAGGAGAAGGGAAGAAGGCAAATGTGGAGCATCGGGGGGGGGGGGGGTGGAGGGGACACAGAGGGGAACAGGGGGCCTCAGGGCCATGCCAGGAGCTGCTCTTGGGGGTGACGGACCTGCGGCGCTGCCTTGGGTGCAGCACTAACTGAGGGGCAGGGTCTTTGGGGCCGCAGCTGTGGTTGGATGGGGTGGGGGCTGGGCCACTGAGGGCCGAGGGGGAGCCCTTGGGACCCCACGACCCGTCACCTGAGGGGGAAGGGCACCGCCAAGATCTACGCCGGGACCCCCAGCCTAGGCTGGCGCTGCCCTGAGGCCATCAGGGTCAGAGGTCAGGTCACTGTGGCCCCAACAAGGGCTGCTCCCGTGGTGAGGACAAAGGTCACCTGGAAGGTTCTCCCTGGAGAGGCAGGGTGGGCAGGTGGGTCAGCGCTTTGTCCTGAGGCAGCAGGGGCCACCGGGCAGGAGGGAGGGAAGCTGTGCTGTGGCTTCAGGCGTTGGAGGAGGGGCCGGCCCACCCGCGGCCTGCAGCGCGGCACAGCTGGGAGGCGTGGGGCAGCCCGAGGCCCTGAGGGCCGGCTCCGAAGCCAGAGACCGGGGAGCTGCTTCCAGCCCAGGAGCACCGAGGGGCTCAGCCTCGCTCATCGGTCGTTTTCAAACGCTCTGAACCCGGAGCAAAGCCCCGAGGAGGGTCCCTGAGCCGAGGCCCAGCACACGTCCCGGAGCACAAACCCGAGCTTCGGTCCAGGACGCCGGGGCGCTGCTTACCGCGCCCGCCGCGCAGCGCAGGTAGTCCATCTCGGAGGGAAACACGTTCCCCAGGTACAGCGAGCAGCCCGAGGTCACCAGCAGGCAGCCCTGCAACACAGCCGCGCCTCAGGGGAGTGCCTGCCGACGCCTCACGGCACCTGATCCCGGGACCCGCTGCCGGAGGACAGCCACGGCCCACCCTGCCGGCGCCAGCCCCGGGCTTCAGCGTTCCTTTGGGGACGAAGGAGGGGCCGTCAAAACTTAAGGCAAGAAATGAAGCCTCTCCCAGAAAACGCCCTCCCCCCTCCAGGGGCAATTTCGGGCCTCAGGACCCTCTCCTGGGGCCCAGGCGAAGCCCCTCCAGCTCAGGGCCAGAGATGGGACTCGCTGCAGAGGGTTAGGCTGCAGGGCAGGGGTCAGTGTGAAAGGTCACTCAGGCCCACGGTGACGGCAGTGCTGGGGCCTGGGGCAGAGGAGAGCACGGCCACACCTCAGGGAGGTGGGGCGGCCAGGGCAGGGGCTGGGGCGCAGCTCCGAGTGCAGGGCCACAGGAGCGGAGGGAGGGGGAGCTTCCTCAGTGCCCTGTGGGGGGTCTGATCTCCGTGGGATGGGTCCTGGCTGGGGGGAGGGCGAGCAGAACTATCGGGGTGCTGGCCGGGGGGCGGAGGCCCAGGGTTCCCAGGTGACTAGGCGTCTGAAAGTGAACGTCCCCTCAAGTGTTTGGTCTCCCGCTCCCCGCCCCGGCCTGACTCCCAGCTCCCTGCTGGCTCCGATCCTTGGCCCCAGGCCTGCTCTGACACCATAGCCCTGCCTCCCACCAGGGGACATGTCCCTAGTCACTCTGCCAGAGGCTCCCCCCACCCTGCAGGGTGACTATAGAGGGTCCCGGAGGCCGCCCCAGAGCCATGCATGACCCTGCGGACAGACAGGTGGGCCTGGGCTGTCCCAGCTGAGGCAGGACCCAGAGCAGCCAGAGCCCAGTGGCCAGGGGAGCAGGGGCCAGAGACGGGGTGAACGGAGGACAGTGTTCGGAGAGCACAGCCCACGGGGCTCTCTGGAGCCGGATGAGGGAGCGGTGCCTCGTGGCCCTGGGGCGGCGACTCACCCCCATCAGCACAGAGAAGATCCACGTCTTGTGGCTGAAGCAGGGCGGCAGCCTGGACGACAGCTGCAGGTCGCCGGCCTTGGGGTCCGCGTAGCCCTCGGCGTCCGGCCTGCCGCGCTCCAGGGTGGCCATGCGGTCGTAGCCGAGCTCCTCCCGGCAGGACTCCTCCCGCGGCATGGCGCTGGGGACAGACCGGCCTCGTCAGTGCCGCCCGAGCTGTGCCGGCACGCTGCCCACTCTGCTCCTCGCCGTCGCTCTGGAAACGCTCCGGTTAAAGAGTTCCCAGGGGGAGGGCCGCTCACAGTGAGGCCGTGAACCTGAACAAGAGGCCCGCCTGCTTCCTCACTCAGCCCGACAGTCGCTCCGAGCCCCTTCCCGGCAGAGCGAACCCGCCGCTGGGTGCGGGCGGGTGCCGGGCTGGGGTGCCGCCAACCGGCCCCCGGCCCGCCTTCCTCCAACCCCCACGTCCCAGGAAGCCCTGGCTCCTCCACGGCCTCCAGTTACTCAAGGTGGTAACTGAGCCATCACCCCCCCACCATACACACACACACACACACACACACACACAGGCACACGTCAGGTCCCGTGCGTCCGTCTGACCGTCCGTGCTCACCTCCCTGGGTGGGTGGCGCTGGTGTCCGTGTGGGGGGCTCGCTGCTGCCCAGTCATCCTGCCGGGGCTCCCAGCAGCGACTATTCAGGGGGAACAAAAGCCCGGCAGCTCGGCGCGGGGGCCGGGAGCAGGAGCGCCTGGTCCTGAATGTCAATGAGGGGAAGCCGTGACCTGGGAGGTTCGGTGGTTGTGTAACCGCCGGCCTTGCCAGGGCCTGAATTCGCTCCCGGAAACGGAGGCCCGCTCGGTCCCACGCAGCACAGGGAGGGCGTGGGCGCCGGGTGGGGGTCGGGGGCGACTCGGAAGAAGTGCACCCGAGGGGGGTCCCCGGCAGGAGCTCTGTCTTGGAGACACTTGTTATTCCGGGCACCCTTTTCCCAGCCCCTGCCATCCTGAGGAAACCTACACAAGGGCACGCACACGCAAACACACACGCACACGCATGCACACGTCTGCTCGCAGCCTGGCCGGGAGGCCCTGCCCTGCGGGGACTCTGGCCGGCCCGGCCCGCAGGCAGCCCCGGAGTCCCCGTGGGCACCCTCTCCTCCTGCTCCAGGACACGTCTCCCCCCAGGATGCTGGCGCCGGCGTCACAGCGGCAGGGTCTGTGTGTCCACGGTGAGCTCAGGCTCCCTGAACACAGGCTCTGCACACGCAGACCCATGGGAGATCCCCATCATGGGGTGCTCTGTTGTCTCAGTGGGTTTTTTAAAATGTTTTTATTGCTTTCAGAGAGGAAAGGAGCGAGAGACACAAACAACCATTATGAGAGAGCACCATGGATCGGCTGCCTCCTGCATGCCCCCCACTGGGGATCGAGCCCGCAACCTGGGAATGGAACCGGGACCTCCAGGTTCACAGGCCGGCACTTTGATGATGAGGTTGAGACTTCTGTTGGGCAGCCGAGAGCATCTGCTGGAGAGCTGAGCAGAGGAGTCCAGGATCCGGGGATGTTTTTCCCACTGAATTTTAGAAGCCGAGCGAGCGGAGCAGCCACGTGAGACACACACACACACACACACACACACACACACAAACGCTCGGCCAGGCCCGGCTCAGACCTGTAACCCAGGTGCGTCCCCTTGAGCGGGAGTCGAACCCGCGACCCTGCCCCCGGGGTCGACGCTCCAACCACGGAGCCTGGCCAGGGCTCGGCGATAGTGTGACTCCTTGTCTGACACGGACAGACCCCGGACAGGAGGTGGCGCACGGCCTCGTGTTGCCCGGGAACGTGCAGGAGCCCGGGCGGGAGACGGTGGTGACAGGAAATGTGCCCGCGAAGGAGCCCGCAGCCGCGCCGAGCTCACGGCGGAGGCCACCCGCTGCGAGTCCACGTTCCGGCGCCCGGGCCTCGGGCAGGCGGCTCCCGCCCTGAGGCAGCAGGAGACGGACACCGCGGCCTGGGCACGCCGGAGGGGACGGTCCGGTCCCGGGAGCAAAGACGCAGCCGCGACCCGGCGAGTTCCCTCCTGAGAGCAGCGAGTCTGACGCGGAAAAGCTGCCGGCGTGACGCTCTCGGGACCGGGAGAACCGGAACAAGGGCCGCATTTGCAGAAAAGCATCCGGGACCCCCGCACCAGAGAAAGGGCGGGAACCGAGGCGACGCCTGACAGCAGCCAATGGGAAGGAGGCCAGGGGCCCACCTGCGCGAAGCCCCGCCTACCAGCACGTGCCAAGGGCAGGGCATGACATCACTCCCACACTGCACTGCGCCTAGGCACAATAACGGTCGCCAACGGCTGCCATCGGCTAACGTGGATCCCATTGGCCAATAGCGATGGGACATGGGCGCAGGCGCGGTCTCTGTGATTGCCATTGGCTAAATCCCCGAGGCGCAGGCGCAGTCCCAGAGTGGGGGGTGCAACCCCATTGGCCAAAGGCAAAGGGGCTCTGGCGCATACTCCAGTGCGGCAACCCTATTGGCCAAACTCCACGAACAAAGTGCAGGCGCAGGCGCAGGCGTGGTCACCCCATTGGCTGAGGGCGGTGAGAACGACGGGCCACGTGCAGGCGCCTCAGGCAGCTGGACGGTTCCCGGACGAGGCTGCGGCCAGCCATGTTGCGCCTCGCGGCCAAGGTGGTGGCCTTCTTCTGGAGGAGGGCGGACAGCCCCGAGGAGGAGACCGGGCTGCGGAGGCTCGAGCCCGCGGAAGGTGCCTCGCGGGCTGTGGGCCAAGGCCGGGGTTGCGGGCGGTCCCCAGGAGGGAGGCCTCCCCCGGGAGAGCACGGTCAGGGCAGGGCCCTAGTCGACCTCTCACCTCCCTCGCAGGCGCGTCCTGGCTCTGACCTGCGGACGTCGCCCCCTCCCTCCGGGCTGTCTGCACCCTGTGGACTTGGAGAGGCAGCTCGAGCCCGGACTCCTCTCCAGGGGCCGCTGGGCGGATGTAGCCTGTGCTCCCAGGTGTCTCCGTGTCTGGGAAGCCGCAGGGCAGGTGCAGGGAGGGCCCAGGACGCGGGCTGCCGCAGCCTTGCGGCCAGCAAGTGGGGAGAGTCCCCGGACCCCCCAGGCCAGGCCTGGAATCTTTCGTTTGATGAGAGAAACAGTTTCCTAATGCTGCCCCCGAAGTCGTTGGTTTAAAAAAAAAAAAAAAAAAAAAAGACGGTAGGGATAACAAGTCCCCGGATGCTGTATCATTAACCAGCCTGCGCCACCTCCCGGGTCTAGGCATCGCGCCCGCGTCTGTCCCGCAGGCAGCTCCATCGGTGACGTCACCGCGCCCCTTTTGTGTGTGTTGGGGGGGGGGGGGCGGGGAGCAGGCACGAGACGGTCAAGGACCCTACCGAGGGTTCCACGTGGCCTTGGAAGAGCTGGCGATAGAGCACCAGGCAGCCTGCCTCCCACACGCAACTTCCTGGACTCGCCCCGGGATGGGGAGGGACGCCGCAGCCCCCTTGGGTGCCCTGCACCCCATCTCCCTCTAGCCGCGCGGAGGTGTAGGCAGGCTTGTGCCTGTGGTCAGTGGATCTGCCTCATGTATCCCTCCAGGTGACACCAAGTTGAAAACCGTCCAGGGCGTGGTGACGAGGTACTGCAGCGACTACGGCATGATTGATGACCTCATCTACTTCTCCAACGACGTGGTGACCAGCAAAGTGCTCCTGAACGTGGGGCAGGAAGTGATTGCGGTGGTGGAAGAAAATAAAGTGTCCAATGGCCTGAAAGCCGTCAGGGTGAGGCTCGCCTCGGTGTGGGCGCTTCCTCGGGGGGAGGGGGGGGTTCCCGTGCCATCCCGCTCAGGTAGCCCCGCCCTGGCTAAGGGAGAGAGTGGGTATACCTGCCTTTGTTCTGACTGTGGTTTCTGTTCAAAAAAAAATCAGGGGTGGTCACTGTAAATTGAACACCATAGAAATGTGTAACTGGTAAGTTTGCCTATGTTTTATAGTGTGGAGATGAACACTGTTAACATTTCTATCTTTTAATCTTCAAAAGGTATTGTTAAAAGGAGTAGTTATTGCCCTAGTAGTTGGCAAACTGTGGCTCTTGAGCCACGTGCGGCTCTTTGGCCCCTTGAGTGTGGCTCTTCCACAAAATACCACTGCCTGGGCGAGTCTATTTTGAAAAAGTGCCGTTAGAAGAAGTTTTAAAAATGTGGCTCTCAAAAGAAATTTCAATCGTTGAACTGCTGATATTTGGCTCTGTTGACTAATGAGTTTGCCAATCGCTGCCCTAGCCAGTTTGGCTCAGTGGATGAAGTGTCGCTGTGGACTGGAGGGTCCCAGGTTCGATTCCGGTCAAGGACACATGCCCAGGTTGCGGGCTCAGTCTCCTTGGGTGACATGCAGGAGGCAGCCAACCAATGATGCTCTCTCATCATTGATGTTTCTCTCTCCTCCCTCTTCCTTCCTCTCTGAAATCCATAAAATAAATATATTTTTTAAAGTAGTAGTTATTGGACCCTGTGCTATCTAGTTAGCAAAGACAATTAGCGGATTCTATTATTCAGCAACTTTTTTATTTACAAACATATTTTTGTAATTTCTTGGCAGTAGAATTGTTAGGCAAAGGTTATGCACGTTTACATTTCCATGGTCGTCGTCTGATTCCTCCCCAGTAACATGGCACTCATTTGAACTCTCGGGAGCAGGTGCAAGGCCCTTCGTTACACAAGGTTGACAGGAGGTGGGTGTCCGCACTTGGGAATCTTTGCCAACCTGATCAATGAACAGTTATCTTGTAATTTTATTTCTCACTTGAATTTTAAAATAGTTTGATATTTCACCACTTTTTTCCTATGGAATATTTTTGTGTCCTTTGTCTATATTTTATATGGGGCTCAACTTTTTAGTGAAGATTCTATTTTAGGGAAATTAGATCTTTTAAAGGAAAGTTAGTATATGAAAGTGTTACAAATATTTCCCCCAAGATTATCTTTCGGCTTTGTTTCATAAAGGTTTTTTTGCAGTTAAATGTGTCTGTCTTTTCATTGTAGCTTCGGAGCTCTGTAAGAAACCTCAGGCTGGCCAGGAGGTCACGGTTCGATTCCGGATCAGGGCACCTGCCTGGGTTTTGGGCTCCATTCCCAGTGGGGGACGTGCAGGAAACAGCTGATCCATGATTCTCCCTCATCATTGATGTTTCTCCCTTCTCTCCCTCCCTTTCTCTCTGAAATCAATAAAAAAAAATTTTTTAAAAATTATTAATCCAAGAGCATGGCCATTTTCATCTATTCTAAGAGTTTTATAGTTTTAGCTCTTGAATATAAGTCTTTGATGCACTTTGAGCTAATCTCTGAGTCTGGTATTGGGTAAGGGTTTGACTTCATTCTTTCATATGTTGGTATCCAGTTTTCCCACCATCATTTTTTAGAAGTCTTCACCATGGGAAAAGCCCTTTCTACATTGAATGGTCTTGGGACACTGGTCAGGTAGTTCAGTTGATTAGAACAGTGGTAGGCAAATCGCGGCTCTTTGGCCCCTTGAGTGTGGCTCTTCCACAAAATACCATGGCCTGGGTGAGTCTATTTTGAAGAAGTGGTGTTAGAAAAAGTTTAAGTTTTAAAAATTTGGCTCTCAAAAGAAAATTCAATTGTTGTACTGTTGATATTTGGCTCTGTTGACTAATGAGTTTGCCGACCACTGGGTTATAGTGTTGTACCATTACACCAAGGTTGTGGGTTAAATACCCAGATAGGACACACAAGAATCAATCAATCAATGCATAGGTAAGTCGAATAACAAATCAATGTTTCTTCCCCTCTCCCTCTGCCTGCCTCCCTCCATCCACCCATCACTCCCTCCCTGCCCCTCTTTCTCTGTAAAATAAATATGTTTTAAAAGAAAATCAATTGACTATATATGTCGTTATTTATTCCTGGAACCTGTGCCTGTCCTCATGCCAGTGCCGGTGTTTGACGACTATAGCTCTGTAGCAGGTTTTGAATTCAAATGTGGAGCTTGCAGCTTTGTTCTTCCTTTTCAAGATTGCTTTGCTATTTAAGGCCCCTGAGAGACGCTATGAATTTTAGGAGTGTTTTCTATTTCTGTAAGAAGGTCGCAGGACTTTTGATGAGGATTGCAGTGAATTTCTAGATTGCTTAGCATAATATTGGCATTTTAATATAAGTCTTCCAGTTCATGAACACAATGTCTTCCCTTTTCTGTCTTTAGCTTCTTCCAGCCACTAAGTCTTCCACCTCCTTGGTTAAATTTATTCCTAAGTTTCTTTTTGATGTTTCTGTATGTAGCAAATTGGTGTGTGTTTTTTTTAAATATATTCTATTGATTTTTTACAGAGAGGAAGAGAGAGGGATAGAGAGCTAGAAACATCAATGAGAGAGAAACATCGAATCAGCTGCTTTTTGCACACTCCCTACTGAGGATGTGCCTGCAACCAAGGCACATGCCCTTGACCAGAATCGAACTTGGGACTTTTTAGTCCGCAGGCTGACGCTCTATCCACTGAGCCAAACTGGTTTCGGCGTGAATTGTTTTTTTAATTTCACTTTTTGGAATATTCATCACAAGTAATTTTTTTCTTTGTTGGTTAAGGTATTGCATATGTGTCCTTATTCCCCACATAGCCCCCCTCATCTCACTCATGCCCTCACCCCCTGTTGTGTGTGACCGTTGGTTAGGCTTATTTGCATGCATTCAAGTCCTTTGGTTGATCTCTCCCCCTTACTCCGACCCTCCCCTAACTTCCCTCTGAGGTTTGATGGTTTGATCGATGCTTTTATGTGTTTTTGTTCATCAGTTTATGTTATTCCATCACAAGTAGTTTTTGTGTGTTGATTTGTATCCTTCAACTTTGCTGCATTCACTTATTAGCTGTAACAATTTTTTAATGGAATAGTTAGAGGATCTTTACATATAAGATCATGCCATCTGTAAACAGATAAATTTACTTCTTCCTTTCCAGGTTAGATTTCTTTTCTTTTCTTTTTTTCCTTGTTGCTCTGGCTAGACCATCTAGTAGTGCTTTGGGAGCGGCAGAAAGAGGCATCCTCATCTTGTTCCTGATCTGAGAGGAAAGGCTTTCCGTGTGTGTGTGTGTGTGTGTGTGTGTGTGTGACAGGGGCGGGGATGTGCGCAGGATGTTGTACACATGGCCTCATCGTGTCTGTTCCTAGTTTGTTGAGCGTTTTTTTTTTTTTTTAATATTTATTGATTTTTCACAGAGAGGAAGGGAGAGGGAGAGAGAGCTAGAAACATCGATGAGAAACATCGACCAGCTGCCTCCTGCACACCCCCCACCAGGGATGTGCCCGCAACCAATGTACCTGCCCTTGACTGGAATCAAACTGGGACCCTTCAGTCCGCAGACCGATGCTCCATCCACTGAGCCAAACCGGTTTCGGCTTGCTGAGCGTTTTACCATGAGAGCAAGTTGAGCTTTGTCAGAGGCCTTCTCTGCACCCAGAGGATGGCTATTGTTTCCGGGCTCTTCCAGCGCGGTGTGTCACAGTGATTTCCTTTGTGAACCATCCTTGCCTTCTGGGATAAGCCCTCCTTGCTCGGCAAAATCCTTTTAACAGTTTACTGCATTCAGTTTGCTCATATTTTATTGAGGATTTTTGCATCTCTCTTCATAGGAGGTATTCATCTTCTGTTTGCTGTTCCTATGGTCCTCTTATTATTCTTTAACAGATGTTTGTCTGTCTCAGGTGGAAGCTGTTTCTGATAAATGGGAAGAAGACAGCAAAAACCAGGGCGAAGGGCTGTCTGACTCCAGCCCCCGAGTGCTGATTGGCTGTGTGACATCGCTGATGAAGGGTGCTGGCTACATCAATCAGACCACATACTTCTCTCTGAAGAACGTTTGTGAAGGTAAGCTGCGTGGGTTTCTCCCTCACAGTAATTAACAAGCGGGTTTCTCCATTTGTATGTCTTGGATTCGAGATGGTTATGCGCATCCTTGAGAGGGTCAAACCAGGACACGTTTTGTCTGTGGAGAGAGCCTGAGACTGGACGTCTGTCATCCATGCTCATTCGTGGAAAGCAGCCACCGTTTCTGAGTAATTGTTCCTTTCACATAATTGCTGTTGCTGCAGACACACAGAGGAACTGTTGTTTTCAGGCACTTCACATGGTTTAAGTGGGACTTGGGGATAACCTTGTACCTTCCTGAGAACATGTGCCCACGTGCAATCGCGCTTGTTTCAGCTGATGTAAGATTTTGTTTTCACGCCTGAAGAAATAAGTTGTCAGTGCCCTCAGCTGGGTTTACCTCGCAGCCGTCTGGGGTGCTGCTGCGCGCAGTGGTGGGAGGGCAGCAGCAGGGGCGCCGAGACATCGCTCTTCCTCCCGAGCAACCAACCGTCCCATTCGGAATCCAGCAGGACCTGGCAGAGCTGTCGGACGGGGTGAGGGGGTGCTTTCTGAGCTGAACTCCAGCCACAGGCCCTGCAGGTCTCACCTGGGACTCCAGCTGGGCTACGCTGCCAGAGGCATCAGCTCGTCCTGCGGAGCCGGCTGTCACTTTCCCGGCCACAGAAGCTGGGAGCACATTGATGGCTGGCCTTGGGCGCCCAGAGTGAAAGGGGCAGGAGGCGGGTGCAGTGGGTGTCATCACCAGCTTCCATAGAAACAGCTCGGTGTCCACTGCCGTGTTGCCCTGTGAGCCTGTTACTGTCAGGAGTGTTTATGGCAAGAGCACCAGGAGGCTGTACCTGGTGGTGGCTTTCCACGGGGCACCACAGCCAGCCTGCCCACACGGCTTTCCCTGTCTTGTGTCAGGACTGCATTTCATGCCGCTGAACTGCCCAGCCTGCCAGAGGGGCGGTGGCACCTTGCACCCTGCAGCCCGTGGCACAAGCCCCCGCACGGCTGCCTGGCATGCCACAGGGCTGGCCGGCTGCCTGCTCCCACCTGAGCTGGCAGAGACATCGCTGCCAGCCCTCAGTTCCCCTCCTCCCCAGCACCTGGGTCCCTGAGTGGGAGGGTACTCACTGCGCCTGGCAGAGCTGGCAGGGACGGACGTCGCGAAACCGTCCGCCGCACGTGCGCCCACACCGTCTAGAAGTTGGGGGTGATGACAGGCCTGCTGCTGAGCTTTGGCTGCTAATAAAACTTGGGTTTTAATGAAAAGTGTGGGGAATATCTGTAACCAGGTGGGCTGCTGAGACTGTGCCCACCAGCTTCGTGGCTGCCCAACCGTGGGCCTGCCTGGCAGGGCGAGTCAGGCTGAGGGGAGGAGGCCTGCAGCCAGGTGGGTCTGGGGGAGACTCGGGGTAACAGTGTCCCTGTGGACAGAGCACCAGTGCCCCGTCCCTTCCGAGGGGCTGGACACTGCGGGCGGGAGGGCGGCCCTGGGTGACGCTGCCCTCCTGCCTCGGAGGTTTCGAGCCATGCAAGGGCGACTGGGTGGAGGCCACCTACTGGATCCGGCCGGGCACGTGGAGCAGCGAGGCCCTGTTGGTGAAGCCGCTGCGGTACAAGCGTGTGGACAAGGTAGTGCTGGCCTCGCTGTCCCAGCTCCCGGGGGCACTGGTGGTTGCCGTCAGGTGCAGTGTTGGCCAGAGAAACACATCTGGTGGCTCTCCTGGTTTAGTCGCAGGGCCATGCCCTGCTGTGGGCAGTGGGGTGCAGGACTCGGGCGAGGGGGCTGGCAGCATGTGAGGGGCCTTGCCTCTGAGGCCCCACAATGCGTGATCTTCGGGGCATTGCTTGTGCTCTGAGAGCAGGGTCCCTACTCCCCCCGAGGTCCGGCGAGGGGAGACAGGGTCACAGGCCGTGGTTGGGGGCCAGTGGGCCGGCAGGTTGGTGAGGCGTCTGCACGCTGTGCCTGCAGGTCTGCATTTCCAGCCTCTGTGGGAGAAACGGGGTGATCGACGACTGTGTCTTCTTCACCCTGGACTCTCTGAAGCTCCCCGAGGGGTACGTGCCACGAAGGTACGACGTGGTCAACACCGTGGTGGTGGAGAGCAGCCAGTCCTGCTACATGTGGAGGGCCCTGTGCGTGACCCCCGTGAAGAGACGGTGAGGACCCCTGGCTGGGTGAGAGTTACCTCCTAGCCCCGTGGCGTCTGTGTCCACGCCTGGGGGAGGAGGTGGGCGGGAGGCGTCTCCCCCGTGTTCATGGTGTCCATCAGAGGCCGGCTGCAGGCTCCCTCCTGTCTAGGTCTGGCCTGGGTGACTCCTTACCTGGTGGGCTTGCACCTTGCTCGTCAACACATTGGCGTTTTGTGGGGCACACTGGGCATGCCACCTCCTATGTGTCTGACTCGGTGTCGTGTCCTGTATCGCCACCGCCCACTTCCCAGGTGGTGGGCTCCCAGGAGAAGCACTGGCTCTCCCTGCCTTTCCTCAGCACCCACTTCCAGGGACCTCACCACCCAGGGCCCCCGTGATGCCGCTGTCACCCATCTCCTCACTAAATGCAGGCTCAGCCTGGGCGAGGGGTGTCTGTAAGGGGCAGGACGGTGGGCGGGACTGCGCTCAAGCTGTGGGAGTGCTGGACATGGCCTGTCACTCCAGCCTGGCCTGTCCTGTCCAGCTCAGGATCATGGTCTCTGCCGGATCCGCCCTGTTCTCTCCCAGTGCTGACCTCAGCACATGCCGTGACTTACTAACTACGCTTTCGGGGGGCGGTGGGGGGGTGGCCCACAGGAGCACCAGCTCTGCTGTATGCGGAGGGGGGTGCGCCCAGGCCCCTGGCAGGGCCGGTCCCTTCCTGCTCAGCCTCCTCAGGCAGCCTGGGCTGCAGAGTCAGGCAGCCGTCCAGGGGTTGCTGTCCTCGCTGGGCCTGCTCCACGAGGCTCCTCCCTCGTCTGCTCAGAGCCGTCTTCCCGGGGCACTGGGAGGCCCACCCTCAGTGCTGGGCTGGCTGTAAGCTGGCCCCGTCCTTGAACTTGGGTGTCCTTTGCCCCTCCAAGTGGGGCTGGGGGCTGAGGGGGGAGGAACTTGCTGGACGCCTGTTTGGGCAGCACAGGGTCAGGGCTGCTGCCTGTGTGCCAGCACCGTCCCAGCCACAGGAGCAGGCCTGGCACCGAGAGGCCATGCCCTGCCCCCCCCCCCCCCCCCCCCCGCTCCCTGTCTGAGCGTCTGCCCTGCGCGTGCGTCCAGATGCCACAGTGGTAGCCACTCAGACCACCATCCGGCCACCAATTCCCAATTCAAGTGTCCACAGCCCCGGAGTCCCAGCGGCTCCAGTGCTGCCCCTGCGGCCATGGTCCTGTCGGCACTTGTGCAGGAGAGGAAGGAGGGGGTGGGAGGCCTGTGTAGTTGGGGAATTTGAGGGGCAGCGGCCAGCAGGGGGTCCCTGGTGTGTGAGACTGTCTGCATTGGATGTGGGTCGGTAATGCCAGGTGTACGTTGCAGAAGGCTGCGCTCTGAGTGCCCCCCCGGGGGGGGGGGGGCGGGCGGGCGTGTGTCTGGCAGGCCTCCTGGAGGCGGTGCTCAGGAGAGCAGTGTCTGTGGGATAAAGGGAAAGGGGTTGGGTAGGAAGAGAACTTCTCCTTTAATTGTTCAAATACTGTAAAGCCACAAAGAGAGTTTGAAAGCCCTGATGAAAGCCTGCTGTCCCTAATAACCAACAAACACCCACCCACCTCCCAGGCCCAGGCCCACCTTCGCGGTGCCCCCACGGCCTCGCCGCCGCCTCCTGGAGCTTGTAGGACTGTCACTCGCCCTCAGGGTGGCTGTATCCTGGCGGGTCCTCAGCACCAGGACCAGCCCAGTGTCTGTCCCTCTGGGCGGACTGCCCCTCACCCAGCACCTTGCCCTTTGGTGCCTGGGAGGAGAGGCAGGTGGGCAGGGGCGGGGCGGAGGGGGGAGGCAGCCTGCAGGGTGACGGGCACTCTGTGGGACTCTGCAGAGAACACGCGTCTGCCGAGGCCCCCGAGGAGACCTGCGAGGCCCTGCTGCTCATGAACAAGGGCGGCGTGGAGGTCACCAGTGCGACCAGCTTCGGCACGCTGCGGGAAGGGGGCAGCCGGAGCCTGGTGGTGTGCATAGAGTAAGCCCCCTCCCCTTCGGCACTTTCCTGCCGTGGCTTTCCCTTCGTGAAAGTGCTGCCCACAAAACCTGCTTGTACTTACGAAGGCCTCGGCGTCCCACGCCCCCGCTCCCTGGGACTGCCCTGCGCTCTGCGCTGACGGCAGCCTCTGTGCAGGAACAAAGGAGACGTCCCTCAGAAGCTGGTGAGCTGCAAGCTGGCCGGCTGGGACAGGACCAGACAGTTCCGGCTCCACTTGCTGCAGGGGACCCAGCACGGCCCCCCGGCACCTGCTGCTGACCCGGAGACGCGGGAGAGCTCATTAGACAGCTGCCCGGACAGGGCCTACCAGACGGTGGAGAGCAGTGTGGCCCCCAGCAGAGCAGTCTCCCCAGGTAGACGGGGTCCTGCCAGAGCCCCCCAGTCTGGGGACCCAGGGGCCCTCGATGCTCTGGGCTCTGATTTGGGGCTGGGGAAGGGACCGAGGTAGCTGGTGACCCCGAAGTGCATTGGACATGCTGCTTCCTGCAGACAGTTCTGAATTGGGAGAGGCTGCCTGCTGTCAGCTTTCTGTCCCGTCCGTAATGGGTGTGCTTGCGCATCCATATGGGAGTCCACAGGCATGGGCCACGGCCACCACCAGCTGACCGCCGGTCTCCTGTCCCCTCAGAGGACTGTGCCTGTGAAGGAGAGGAGGAAAGACGCGGACTGGACGGCTCAAGGGGGCAGGTCACGGAGCCGGAGCCCAGTGGGCTCATCCCTCCCGGAGGAAGGGCCCTGATCATGGTCACGTGTGAGGCCAAGTACGTGCTGCTGGGTTCTCCGGGAGTTTGATTGGGAAATGTATCTTTCAGGTCCCGTGTGTGGTCCTTCTGGGTTCAATTTATAAACAGGGTTTGTAGCTCTTTTGATGGGACAAACTCAATAGTGTTGGTGGAGACGGTGGCTTGAGTGAGTTCAGCTGTGAGGCAGTGACCCCCTTCCCTGATTGTGAGTGACAGAGGACAGCCAGGCGCCCTCAGCCTGGCCGCCTCCCCTCTGCCTCCTCCTGCATGTCCCGAGCCCCCGCCACTGCTGCTGGGTGCCTGTCGGCTGGACATTTTGGCCCCGGTCTGCAGTCTACATTTGCTAATGAATTGTAAATCTGTTTGAACGTGGATCTGAGTGAGTGTGTTCCCGCCTTGCTGTGAGCCCAGCAGTCTCCAACCACAAGACCTCAGGGCTCCTTCAGCCGGCATGTGTGCGGCAGCCTCTCCGTGACCTCTGGGATCCTGGGGTGTGGGGCGGGGGCCCTGGGGTCCAGGCCACAGCAGTAGTGCGGGCAGGAAGCAGTGAAAACTGTGTCTGGTCGGGCCGGACGGTTCTGATTGAAATTTGGGAAAACTGTTCTGAGGTTGGATAGTTAAAGAGGTGACTGTTTGGGATGCTTGGCTGTCCTGGGAGCACATGGCACTGTTACTGTGGAAAGTCCCTTTTCCTGCAAAAGAACTGTTAACCACAAAGGCCTCTGTCCCCAGAGCCGACTGCCTCTGCACGTGGAGGCCCGCACTGACATGTCTTGTCTGTCCAAGGACTGCCGGCCGCTGCAGGGAGCTCCTGCTGCTCTGCTTCTCCAGCTTCCTCATCGGGCGAGTCCTGGATGTGGGCGTGGTGAGCGCGGAGGAGGCGCTGATCGCCATACGCGAGCCCTTCCTGTGGAAGAAGTCCAAGAGCCCCCAGGCGCCAGCGCCCACGAAAACGACAGTGGTCGTGACCACGCAGAAGAGGTACCGTGGCAGGAAGGACCGCGGTGTGGCCTCGCGGTGTGACCGCTGGCCGAGGGGAGGTGCTGTGTGGGGGCTCCTTCCACCTTTACTTAGGGGGATGGTGTGTTGATACAAAACTGTCTGCAGGTAGCTGGGGTGCACCCCACAGTGCGCATGAGGACGGGGAAGGGGGGCTGCCTGCCACGCCCCGGCCACCACTTCACCACTCAGGTCCCCCCACCTCCTGTGTTCCCGACCGCCCGCCTGCCTCCCAGGGCGCCGTCCTCACCGACGTCGGGTGCCCCTGTGCACTGAGGCAGCTGCACCTGGACATGCACCGCCGCTCTTCCCTGGTCCCCGCTCCCGGTTTCCCCTCCCTCATCATGTGGCGCCTCAGGTTTGCCCACAGCAGTGGTGGTGCTCTTCCTGCTCGTGGCCGACGAGGTGACGCCCGTAGCAGCCCCTCCCAGGGGAGGCAGAGCTGGAGGGGACAGGCGAGGAGGCAGGCCGGGCGGAGCAGCCGTCAGCGGCGCACTCAGCGCTGTGGTCCCTGTAGTCAGGGTGCGGGCCCCCTGGTTCCCAGGGTCCTGTGCATCGGCCGTCCCTGCTGCGGCGGGGAGGGTGGCCCGCAGTAACTGTCGGCGCCCGCTGACGGGCAGCGGCAGCCGGGTCGTCCCTGCAGTGACCCATGGACTTGGGTCTGGCACCAGAGGTCTGGGAACGAAGAATCATTTCCAACTGAATTTCTTCCTCAGGAACTCAAGACGCCAGCTCCCAAGTTTCCTTCCCCAGTACCCAATCCCCGACCGGCTGAAGAAGTGTGTGGAGCAGAAGATTGACATCCTGACGTTTCAGCCGCTGCTCGCCGAGGTAGGAGGAGCCTTGGCTGCACGTGCTCTCCTGGCCACGGGCTCCGTGGCCTCGGGCACCGTGGCCTTGGGCCTTGGGCCTTGGGCCGGAGGAGGGGTGTCGGCCTGAGGCGGGCCCCGGAGTGTGTGCATGCGGCTGCTTCCCTGAGGAGCTGGCCACTACAGCTCTCAGCTGTCGTTCCGTTTGGTGTGAATAGTCACAGGTGAAGGCCTGAGCCCAGCCCCTTGCTGCCACAGGAGCCTCAGGAGCCTCCATCCTCTCTCCGAGGCGTCTCTGCTAACGTTGTCAGAAGTTTGACATCTGAGTGTGTTTTGAACTCAGTGACACGTGGTGTCATTTTATGAGGCATACCGGTTCTTGTTAAGGCATTTAGAGAGTCCTCGCTGACCTTTCCCGGTTCCGTGGGCCTGCGTGGGCCTCCTGGGCACTCATTGGCTTTGGTTTTGGAAAAGTCTGAGGAGGCTGCTCCCACCCGGCCACTCCTGACAACTCACCTGCTCTGCCTCCGGCCTCGGCTCTGGGCACACGGTGGGCTCTGTCGCTGCGTCTACGACACGTCACGGGGCACGGGCGTCCGTACCATTTTCTTCATGGTCCTGGGGGTTTTTCTCACACCCATCCCTGATATTCAGCTCCTTTCCTCTCGCCACTTCCCCTCTGCGCTGGGTTTTTGACAGGTTCTATTGCTGCATCTTCACGTCTGCTCGTTTTGTCTGTCTGTCTGCGCATACAAGCTCAGTCGTGCCTCACCTTTTTTATTGTAACATAAAGGACGCGGTTAGGCGAGGCTTTCACTCCTTTCTCCAGAGTGGGGCACAGGCTTTGCTGGGGCTGGGTTTTCCCTCCTCATGGGTCAGGTTCCGCCTTCCAAGCCAGGAGGTCTCATGTGGCTGCCAGACAGCCTGCATTTCCCCTTGTTGAACTCAGTTTTGGGGCCCGGTGAGTTACTCTGAAAAGCCAGATACTTTCCTGCATCAAAGCTCATTAGGTGGGAACAGAGGAGCACTTGGGAGCTGGTGCCCTCTGACCCTGCCCAAGGCAGCCTATTGTTCAGCTGTGTTGGCGCTGGCAGCCGCTGTCCAGGCCCTGTGTGAGCTCTGGGAACCTGCACACTCCACCGGTGACAGTCTGCTCCTGGAGATGTCGTTGGGGTCACACCTAGGGTGCTGTAGAGGCCAGGAGCGCTACTGAACACCCTACGATGCAGGGGAGGGTCCCGCTCTGACTGTGGTGCCAATGCCGCCAGGCTGGGAGCCTCCTGTTCTGACGACGCTGCTCCCACATGGAGCACTGCCCCTGGGCCTCCCTGAACCCCTGCTCTACCCCACCACCCAGGCCACCCAGCTCCTGGTCCTGTCCTGTGCCAGGGTCTGCCAACTGTCCAGGTTGCCGTGGGCGGTGGGCTCACGGAGACACGCCCCGCCCTCAGAACCCTGTCCTGCACGGCCCGTGGTCACTGCAGTCATCCCTTCCCGTGTGGCGTGTCAGCTGCTGTCTCCGGGGCATGGTGCTCCCGTGCTCTGCGCTCACGGCGTGCTGGTCGTTTCAGCTTCTGAACATGTCCAACTACAAGGAGAAGCTCTCCACGCTGCTCTGGCTCGAGGAGATCCACGCGGAAATAGAGCTGAAGGAGTATAACATGAGCGGGGTCTCCCTGAAGAGAAACGGGGAGTTACTGGTGCTGGAGGTCCCTGGACTGGCTGAGAGCCGGCCTTCCCTGTATGCAGGTGGGCATGAACCCGCCGGGGAGGAGCGGTTTAAACTGGCACCACGTGGTTTGGGTTAGAATGTCACTTAGGGCATGGTCAGGGCCCAGCACCTGTCACCTGTCCTGACGCCGTGTGAGGCGGCGGGTCCTGTCTCCTCTAGGTGACAAGCTGGTTCTGAAGACGCAGGAGTACAACGGGCACGTTGTCGAGTACATCGGCTACGTGGTGAAGGTGAGGCGCCGGCAGGAGGTCCCCCGGGGTGAGGAGGCGCAGGGAGGGAGGTCCCCCGGGTGAGGAGGCACATTGGGGTGGGGGGGGGGGGGGAGGAAGGTCCCTCGGGGTGAGGAGGCAAGCGCAGGGAGGGAGGTCCCCCGGGGTGAGGAGGCACATTGGGCCGGGGGGGGGGGGGGGGAGGTCCCCCGGGTGAGGAGGCACATTGGGGTGGGGGGGGGGGAGGTCCCCCGGGGTGAGGAGGCACATTGGGCCGGGGGGGGGGGGGGGGGGAGGTCCCCCGGGGTGAGGAGGCACATTGGGCCGGGGGGGGGGGGGGAGGTCCCCCGGGGTGAGGAGGGCACCAGGCGGGAGGGTCCCAGATGTGAGGAGGGTGCAGTGGGCCGGCAGGGGCAGTTCCCCACTGGAGGCGACGAGCAGGGGCTTCTGGGAGCCACCGTGTGGAAGGTCATTGTGGAAGGCCTCGGGTGTGAGTGTGGGTTGGGCCGAAGGAGCTGCGGCCGACAGAGCAGGTGCGTTTCCAAGCGTCGGGCGTGATGGCCTTTCCTCCCTGTGCTCGCGCTCCTCCCAGAAGCGGGGCTTCCTCTGGGCGGCTGTTGCTCAGGAGCTCTGCCAGTCGTTGGGTGGGTCTCGGCTCACTTGGTTTGTCTTTCACTCTGTGCCTTCCTGCCTGTCTCCCGTGTTTCTGAGGGACAGTGTCCTCAGGCCTGACCCCGACGCTGGCTGTG